>NC_072732.1:37656264-37793353 GCF_026930045.1 Uloborus diversus
ACTACTCGTCAGAGTAGTACGATGTCATGTTACTACTCTGTCTGCATGGTCAGAATAGTACCATGTGTCACTAACCTAACACGCCGATGTGTTACCCACATGGGTAGCACTGTGCCATGTGTTGCTTTAGTACATTTTTTTTTATTACATAACAGCAAACAGACAATTTAAAATATATAAAAAATAAAATATAATGTATATCTGATGTCATTTATAAAAGTGAGATTTAAATATATATATATATATATATATATATATATATATATATATATATATATATATATATATATATATATATCTTAATTTATTTAAAAGAAATGGATCCACTAAAAGAAAAATAATCAAAAATGCTTTGTGCTAAAATATGATTAAAATGATATGTTTTAAAATGAAAATTTGCACTTTGGTAAAAAAAATCAGTTTTACTGTTTTAATTTTCTAATATTTGTTTTGTCACTTATCACTTCCGTGCTAACAATACTCTATTATATGTGCACGTCTAAATGAATAACTCATTCTGTCATATCTTTATAACTATTTTTTGGCATTAACAAAAAGTAAGGTTTATTTTTATTGCATTAAATCTTTTCCATGATGATTTGCTAGCTAACATGGCAAAATAGAAGTAATAAACTACAGTGAAAAACGTTTAACACAAAGCTTAAGGAACCGAAATAATTTTTCATGTTAAAAGAATTTTATATTAACAGATTTGTGTTTTAAATTGTACATTACACTATGTGGACTAGAGATGAGACGGACTCAGCCCGGGTCCAATAGCCCGAGTCCGAAGCGGGCTCGGGTTCTAGAACGAAAAATAGGTTTGGAGCTCAAGTGGGCTCGGACTCAAGCAAAGATATTCAATTGTAAATCTTCGAACAAATTCAAAGCAAATAAACATTTTCCTACTGTGAGAAAATGAAAAGAACATTTAAATCAGTTTAATAAATAAGAAAATTAAACAAAAAAAGGGAAAATAAATTAACGCTTATTTATAGTGTTTTTTGTGATTACTATTGCAATATCTCATACAAATTCATTTGAAGTGGAGCATTTTGAGGAAATTTAGAAACTTCTGTTAATGAAGAACATTTGGCACAACATTTTTCATTAACAGAGAGATCATGTCAGACTGTACAAGGCTCGGTTTTTGATACAAGAAAGTTTCCTTCGGGCTCAGCTGGGCTCGGATTTTGGTCCCAGACAATATCACTCGGACTCGGGCGGGCTCGGTTACAAATTTTTGGCGTGGGGGAGCCCAGGCTCTCAAAAATGAGCCTGAGCTCATCTCTAGTGTGGACCACTATATCACTTCGCATTAACCAATTTTTCATGTTAAGCGTTTTCCTGTTGAACGTGTTTCCCTGTACTAGTTATTGCAATGAAAAAAAAGCTTGTGTCAAATATTTTATCATGTACCTTCTTAGCCCCTCTAACATCTGAGCTGTACCTGTTATTTTGACAGACATACCAATAGATTGTAGACGGCTAATACCTATTAAAATGCTGTACATATTGTTTGCCATTACATTGTTGGTTCTTATGCAAAAAGTGTTTGAATGGTTTTGGATCACAGTAAGTTGATTGTGCTCTTGTATGGTTGCATTTTTTTTTCTTTTGTTACTTACTTGTGGGAGCATATCATTTAAAAAGAGAAAGAAAAGTTTTGAAAGTTATCTTTCTCTTGGTGCTTCGGTGCTTTATACTTCAAGTTGTGAGAAATACCGTGTTGATAGATGTGGAAATTTTGAGATTTCATTGTATTCATATTTGACAATTTTTGGTATTGGGAACAACATAATAGTTTTATTTAATGTGAGCTTTCAGCTTTTTCTCACATATGTGTATTTGCATTATAATCAAATTTCTTGAGCAACTGTGTCTCTGCCACCTTTTAGAGTTTAGTCACTCATTGTACAGATTTTAAAATATTTCAAAAATAGATAATTATGGTAAAATAATTTCTAAATGATGGATAAAATTATGCTGAAATGCAAAATTTGTATGCGAATATCATGTCTATTTATCTACTGTGTACCAAAAGCAAATTTAGTGTGTTTTTAAACTTAGGTTGGTTGACATGTCGCAGGCCCGGAGTACGTTGGTCCAAGAACGTAAACAACTTTTGTTACAATTTTAATGATAAATATTATCCCAGTAGTTTGTAACTAACTTGCGTTGTTTTATGTTTTGAAAGAGGAAACATAAAGTGTAAAGATCAATATAGCTAACAAATTATTTCAAATAGTACTTCTACTTTTTTGTATTTATGCTAGAACCATCTATATTTCTCTAGAATCTGCACAACTTAGGTCTTCACCAACTTCGCTGTTTCTAATACTAGAATAGTACTTTTCTAATTCTAACAGTTCTAAAAGCTCTTATTTTCTGTGGGTTTTCCATAATTGGACGAACGTATCCTGGGTTCTTGTTCTAAAAACATGCTGTCATAATTTTTTTTCTTTACAACAGAAAACGAAGAAACTACAAATAATTGTAAACTAAAAGATGTTACTTTAGGAGAGAAATTCAATTTATTGTTCAGTGAATTTTTCATGAAAAATACTCAAAAAAAAAAAAAAAAAAAGTTGCATACTTATGAAAGTTACCCAGCCCTCCCAAAATTTTCGGAAATATAATTTATTCAACTTAACTGTATTAAGTGATTTCATTATGGAATTTGTAGGACTGTAGGGGCTATTTGTTGGTCATAAATTAAAATAAAAAACCTTAATAGTTGTAAAATTATTGAGAGCGGTTCATCTTCCCCTACTAGTCGGAGAGCTGGTGACATACAGGGTGGTTGTAAAATAACGTGAGGTGTTCAGAGCCCTCTAGCAAATGAAGTGTTCTACAAAACATCGCCAAATTTCACGGGCTTACATAGCAGACAATGGAATTTCGATTTCTACAATGAAAAAACATACTACCAAAAGTCACCACCAGGGGGAATTTTAGCGCTGCAAAAGTGTACTACTTGTGAATACTGAAGAATTAAATGCCAATTAAAAGAACACATCAAGTTTTTGCTCAAATAATTGTTGCTTACAAATGAGCTTCAATAAAACTAACAAGAAATTTCAATTTGTAACAAGAGAGGAATTTTACTAAACGTCGTCAGGAAGAAATTTCGGCATGGTAGCAAGGATTTCTTTCTGAATAACAAAATATTCATGTAAGATGGTGCACCACCCCATGTTGAGCTTTAAGTAAGTATTGAGTGTATGGCGGCAACATTTCTTTGATAGCAGTTTTATTAGTCATGCATTTTATGGAGACCGTGGTCGCCCAATCTTTCACCTTGTGATTTTTTAACATGGGGATTTCGTAACAGTGTTGTGTATCTGCGACATTTTTCCGATATCTCAACTTTCAAAAGTAGAAAAGTGTTGCAGGTAGCCGAAATTAATCCCCCCCTCCCCCCCCCCCCCAGAGGTGTGGAAAGTATTGTGCATTTGCAGTACCTGGAAAATCTCGATGTTGGTCATATTGACCCTCACTTGTTGGTAAAAATCATATTTTGTGAATAAAATTGCATATTTTATCAGTTAGCATTTAATCCTTCAATAGGCACAGAAATACACATTTTCAACGCCACAATTTCCCATTGTGGCGCTTTCTGGTACTAATTTTTTTTATTTCAGGTATCGAAATCCCATGGTCTACTGTGTGTGCCCATGAATTTTGGGCATTGTTTCGTCCGTTACTTCACTCGCTAGAGGGTTTTATTATACACGTTATTTTATAAACCACCCTGTATTTTCGGAAGGTATTTTAGGCACTTAGAAACTGGAAAAAATGTACGATCTGAATGTTAGGGAATCTGGAATCGAGAGTCTGCAAGGCCGTTTGCGGTTATTTTGCTACTGCGCAGCTAGTTGAAGTTGCGTAGTAGCAAAAAAAATCTGTCCTAGGCACCTCGGAACAGTTTAAATTTCTGATTTTGGAGCCTGATGAATGCAAAAATAACGCTCCCAGACTGTGTACACGATTACAAAATGCTCCCAGACATCCTCGAGCATGCGAAAAACAATTTTAAAAACAAATCCTGTAGGCATTTACAAACAAACCAATCAAAAAACCTATCTTTTTGGCTACTTTATGTTATCAGTTTAGCTCTTGCACTAGCACTCCCAGACTGTGTGAACGATTATATAATGCTCCTAGATGTCCTCGAACTTGCGAAAAACCTTTTAAAAAAGAAATCCTTTTGGAATTTACAAAAAAAAAAAAAAAAATCAATAAAAACCCCATCTTTTATTCAAATTGCAAATACTTTATTTTATCAATTTAGCTCCCACACAATGCAGAAAGTCCACTCCCAGACTGTTTGAGCAATTATAAAATACTCTCAGACGTCCTCTAGCGAAAACCAAATTTAAAAGCAAATCCTTTAGGCATTTGCAAAAAAAAAAAAAAAAATCAAAAAACCCATCTTTTAGCAAATTGGAAATACTATATTTTATCAGTTTTGCTCTAACAGAATACGAAAATTGGACTGATAGACAGTTTGGACGGTTCAAAAATACTTCCAGACTGCCCTAAACTTTCAAAAAATCAACGATAAAACCAGACCTTCAGGCCTTCGCAAAAATCAATCAAAAAACCAATACTTTAGGCGAATTGGAAATATTTTAGTTTCTTAGTTTACTTCTTACAGAGTACAGAACTAGAACTTCCACGTTGTTTAAACGGCCTTAAAGTACTGCCAGACTGCTAAGAAAATGAAAAAAAAATCAATTAATTATTATTATTATTATTATTTTTTTTTTTGAGAATGTTTTTAGTATCTTGTTTTTCCTCTTACGGAATAAAGAAATATCACTCTCAGACTGTTTGGATGACTATATATCAACTCCTTACGGCCTCGAACTTGTGAAAAATCAACCAAACCACGTTGTTTAGGTATTAAAAAAATCATTCAAAACACTCATTCCTTAGGTAGCGTAAAGAATAGATGTTTTGAATGTTTTTTTTTTTTCCAAAATGCTTTGAATGATTTTTTTCCTTGCAATTATTTCAGTGTCTTACTTGAACTTTTACAGAACGAAGAAATAGAACTCCTTGACTGTTTGGATGGTTACAAAACATCCCTATAGGCCCAATAAAACTCTCACGATATCCGGATCCACTTAACATTAGGATTATATGCCATAAGTCCGGATCTTTGAAAAGGTGACTTAACTACCGGAGTGTCGTAAAATCCAGTTGTCGTGATAATAACGTTTGACTGTGCGTGTAATTAAAATAGTACTTTTACATTTATTCATGCTTCATACACTAAAGTAGTTCAATTTGCTAATGTTCAATTTGCTTCGTTCAGTACAGAATTTTTAAAGATAATACAGTCAAGAACATTGAAAATAGCTTTCTAAGAAGGAAGAAAGGTTCAATCGCGAAATGTTGCATGCAAGAGTGACATCTGATATGCAAATGATCCAAGTTTGGTGTCAATGCCCATGACCGTTTACCCTACAGTATCGGTGCAGTCTTGAAAAGGGTGCTATATGAACCAGTGCATAGTTAGGGATTTATTAATGTTACGATTACATCCCGATTGTAGGAGAGTCTTAATGAGTGAAGGATGCCAGGTCGGTGAGTTAGAAAACGTTTCTCACAGTTAAGAGAGCTTCAGAAAGATTTGATCATCGGCATGAAAATTGCAGGCTGGTCGACGAGCCGTGTTGCTGTCCAGGTGGATCGTTCGGAGTGTTCTGTTAGAAACTGTTGTAGGTAGTGGACACGAGATGGTACCCGCGTGCAAAAAACCGGGTTTGGAGCGACCAGGAAATCGACGAGGAGAGAGGATCGAAGGATCGTGTGGCAAGCGATCGTGGATCCCAAAGTGACGTTCCAACATACAAGCAGACTTGGATGCAGCAGTTGTTCGTCGAACAATTTCCAGACATCTTGCGGCAGTGAATCTGCAGTCCAAGCCCCTTTTCGTGTACTCTCTTTAGCACCAAAACATAGGCGACTCCGTCTACAATGATGCAAGCCAGAGCGATCTGGGTAGTCACTGACTGGCAAAAGGTGGTGTTCAGTGATGAATCCCGGTTCGTTTTAGGGTCAGATGATAACCGCGTATGGGTGTGGAGGCGCCCTGGAGAAAGGTTCCATTCAACCCATTCTATCGCACGAAACACTGCCCGAACAGCGAGATTAATGGTCTGGGTGGCCACAGCCTATGATAGCTGGTCCACTCTAGCTGTAGTACGTGGAACATTAACAGGCCAGCGTTATGTTAATGACATTTTGCAACCACATATAAGACCGTTCCTAAATGGTCTCCCAGGAGCAATTTTCCAGCAAGATTATGCTCGCCCACATACAGCTAGAGTTGCCCAAGACTTCTTACCTTTGTCCTTTGAGACATTTCCATGGCGAGCTGCTCCCCCGACTTGTCCCGTACAGAGCATGTATGGGATCAGCTAAAACGCCTGATGCCGCCTTGCTTCTCTGTGCAAGATTTAGAAGTGGCTGTTCAAAATTTGGGGTCTATCTGCCTCAAGATAACATCAGACGTTTAATTAGCTCAATGCCGGTTCGTGTTGAGGCATGTATTGCAGCAAAAGGGGGTCCAATGCTCTATTGAAGTGGCACTGTATTTATCTCATTTCTTATCCTGTATCTGTTTAATTGCGTGGACTTTCGGATCAAGTGTATCTCTCACCTATATTATTATGTATATTAAATTTCACTTCAATCCAATGCTTCCTTCTTGGGGCCCTATTTTCAATGTTCTTGAGTGTATATTACCATTTTTTACCAACATTAATGACCAACTTTTTATTGTTTTGTGCCCTGAGAAAGTCTTAGGGGAAGAGATCAAATTCTAATAGAATTGAAAAGAACTAAACTTTTTATCTGGTTTCTATAGATACCAATATTCCATTTTTGCCATTGATAGTTGGTTTTAAGACTTTAACTTCATTGAATTGTGAGTGTTTGTAAAATTGAGTCTCAACTGTATCTACTAAATGCATTTTAAAGATTCTCAACAAACACAATCTTAATGTGTATTCCGTATACTTTGATAGAAAAATATTTCTCACCTCGTTTTTATAATATTTCATAATTGAAACAAAAGAATTTCTTTGTGTGATTATAATGTTTATGATGGTTTTTATATTATTTTTAAATTTAATTTTAAACATTGCTGAAATTTAAGCTGATTGTGCTTGATGTTGATTTTACGTATTCCAAATGTAAAGTTTTGTCAAGTATTATGTGAACTACTTACTACAAAGCATTTACTTCCCCCGATCGCCATTTAGTTTTTTTAATCTTACCATTTTAAAACGTTTAAGATGTCTAGAATATCTTGATCTTTTTTGATGTAAAACTTTAATAATTATTATCAAAAGCCCATTTTCATAAAGTAAAATTTTAAAGTATCTGTTTTTAGTCAACGCTTACGTAATCTGTCCAATAAATACGCGAACTCATGCAATCTAGCGGTCATGACGCTGACTATAGTCCCGCTTAAAGTCGTTGCTTGACACCCAATGAGCTGTCAGTGCTTGGCAGATCGCCAAATTGCGCGTATGTTGCTAGTTATGTTAGTTTCTGTCGTTCTTGTTTTTACTGTTCGTCGAAAATGGAAATTGTTGAAATCACGGAAATTGATGAAACCACAGTTATCAAGTGTTTGAGAGATAGTGTGCGTGGTGGGCGACCAAGTTTGACTCACGGCGATGGGTGGATCCTTCACCATGACAATGCACCAGCACATTCAGCATTGATTGTTCTCCAGTTTCTGGCAAAAAAATCAATCACCATCCTTGATCGTCCTCCTTATTCGTCAGATCTCGCACCCTGCGACGTTTTCCTGTTCCCAAAATGCAAAAATGTGATAAGCGGACATCACTTGGAAGATTTGGACTCAATAAAGCGAGAAACGTAAAAATCGTAATTGCTGAGGACTTCCAAAGGTGCTTAAAGAGTGGAAAAGAAGATGGGATAAGTGCATAGCAACGAATGGAGAGTACTTTGAAGAGGACAAAATCGATGTGGACTAAAGTTTGCAAAATAATTTTTTATGGCCTCAGTTCGCGTATTTATTGGACAGATTACGTACTTCTTCATTCAAAAAAGCGTTATTTATTATACAAGTATTAGTTTTCATTCTTGTTTTTTCTAATATATGGACTTATATTGCCTGTGACTAAAAAGTAATTTTAACTGCTTAATAAAAATATATTTTTACAATTGCTGAGTATTCATTTGTTTTAATGTTTTTTATTTTTTATTTTTTTTTTTTTTTTAATTTGTTTTGCTACTTTGACAATTGCAATAAATACTCATCGAATAAAACACACGAACTACTTTGTAGGTATATACAAAGTAATAGTTTAGCAAAGTTATATAATACAAAGATAGTTTACATTAATACAAAGTAAGAATGTTTCATTTATTTAAGAGTTTTGGGTGTTATTTTTTATATATATATATATATATATATATATATATATATATATATATATATATATATATATATATATATATATATATATATATATATATATATATATATATCTTCTAGCATTTTATGTTTTGTTACAAAGATTTAAAAAAATCACTTTAGAAATTTCAGTTGGAATTTCAAAATTTTTGAATATTAAAAGCTGTGAAGACTATTTTATTTTAAATTGCTGTATTAATAAACGTATATGAGAACCTATCAACAGATTTTTCATCCTTTCTTCTCAAGTAAACTGCATTATAAAGGTCCAGCAAAAAGCAATTTGTTCTTTTTTCTTCTCTTTTTATTTCAATTATAAGTGAAATTTCCACAGTAACCGCCTAATTTGAGGCCGAAAATACTTTGCGCGCTTTAAATTTTCTATGCTTGGTATTTTTTTTTTTTTTTTTAGATCCCGAAAACTTTCTAAATTAAACTAAAGATTAAAAAATAGAAAAAGAAAGGCTTAGCTCTGAGCAGTATTTTTCTTGTTTTTGTTTGCAGCGATTTCTTTTAATCATTATTATGTTTTATTTATTTCATGTGGTGGGTTGCTCGGGTGGGTGGTTTTTCGACTTATGGTTTCTTCATCTCAATTTTCACTTATTTTTTAACCGACTTCAAAAAGGAGGCGGTTATCAGTTCATACCTTACGTATGGTTTTTTTTGTTTTTTTTGTTTGTTTGTTTGTCCACTCACAGCGTCTCACCTAGTGAACCGATTTTGATCATTCTTTTTTAACGGATAGGGGATGACTCAACTTTGGTCCCATTACTTTGTTTGACCATATTTGTTCTTTAGGAAAAAAATATGGGAAAAACAGTAAATTTCATGCAATTTCCCTATTAAATGATTAAATATAAAACCCATTGTTACAAAAGTTTGGTGCCATGCCACAATAATATTAATAGTAATTGTACTGATAATTTTGAATGAAGGCTTCTCTGAAGAAAGCATCAAGTTTCTTCACTGTCACTGCCCTATAGTAGGTCCTAACCTGGAAGCGAGGTAATGCAGTGATTAGGATCTGCTTAACCTTCACAATGGCACCAGGTTAGGTTTGCCTCAACTATAGTAGTAGTTTTTTCGTTATCATCTAGGCCAATAGCAGATGATCGGGGCAAAGCGTTACCGTCGCAACAGGGGTTACCGTCGTACAATCGGGCTAAGTAAGGAGATACAGGGTTGTATCACAAGCAACTTGTATGCTGTGAAATGTAAATTAGTTAGGGAAAACGTAATATTTATATGATTATAATTAAATTAACACACAAATGAATTCCAGAGAGGAACAAAGATAAATTTTTAGTGCAAATCGCTTAAAGTTTAAAGCGTGTTTATAGTTCTTTTTTAGTATGGAGCATGTTTATGAAAAAAATAAGTTGAAGTTTCGTGATAATAACTTTTTACTATTTCTGAAATACATTTACACTAAAAAGAATGAAAAAAGAAAAAAAAATAGAACCGACTTCAAAATTACTCTAAAAAGTGAAAAATAATTTTATTCTTTAAACACCATTGATAATTCTTTTAAACATAATTTTTGAAGTTGGCGCAAAAACGAGCCATAACTCAACTACAACTATAAATTTAACCAGGCCCAGTTACTTCACTATCACATACATTATGCATTGATGACAGCATATTTGAGTAACGATATAAATGTTTCGTTCCTAACTTTGGATGATTTTCTGATAAAAAATAGGAACGAAACATGGTTAATCTGGATTTTACTTTTTGTTTTTGCGCCAACTTCAAAAAATACGTTTAAAAGTATTATCGATAGTGTTTATGGAATAAAATTATTTTTCACTTTTTAGAGCATTTTTGAAGTCTGTTTTTTTTTTTTTTTTTTTTCAATTTTTTTTTTTAATTGTAGCTGTGCATTTGTATCATAAGTATAAAGACTTATGATCTTTGGTGCAGGTCTCATTTATACTCCAACGTTCAATCGACTAAAAATCATATAGATGTACGTGTGTATGTGTGCATTAGTATTATATATATGACATGTTGTTGTTGTCTTATGCCATATATATGATATCTATTAAGCGAAAGAAAAATAACTGTGGGCTATAAGAACGCTCACTTTTTTGAAATCTGTTTTTTTTTTTTTTTTTTTCAAAATTTTTCATGTTTATTTTTGGTGCATTTACAGCTAATATTAATTAGATTTTTCAAAATGAACAAATTAGAAATTACAATACATAAAGATGAAACAATGTATTAAGAGTAAAACTTAGTAATGAAAATGAAATGTTATTTTTCCTTTTCTAAAGGTAAATTTGTACCTTCGAATAAAAATAGAAAATTAGCCCTGCCCTATACTTGGGACAAAGTATTAAGTAAAAAAAAAATGCAATGAAGTAGTTTCTATTTGACTATCAAAAATTCTTTTCTTTAAATTAATAAAAACACGAGTGTGAATGGATAAACAAATAAAAAATAGTCTTTAATAAACTTGAATAATTAATGAATGACTTGATAAGAATTAGCTAATGAATAAATAAACCGATGAATATAATTGAATTAATAAACGAATGAATAAAAAAAAATAAACTTAACTATTTCACTTTGCCTTATTTACTTTGTCGCTCATGGCATTGGACAAATTGTATTACACACACATTTAATATCAAAACAAGCTTATTATGCATTACATAAATAATACATCCTACCTACTGAGACCTAACACAGAACATGAGTAGGTTTCAATTAAAAATGCAAATAACAGGAACTTTATCATTCTATAATAACATTATTTTTGACTTTCCACAAAATGTTACAATAACAGCATCAATTTAAAAAATAAATGGATTGTGTATCAAGTAATTTGATCTTCAGAAGCAACTATTTTCTGACTATTAATAACATAGTTAAAATATTGCTCCATTTGTGGCGCCGCAAACAGAGTAAAAAAATATTACCATTTGCCCCACATTCTCCAACGTTTCTTTCCTCGAAACTCGATATGCAAATGTGAATTCATATGTCTCATAAGCTGAATTGTCAATGCATTTAAGACGCTTTTATAGTAGAGATACATGGATACCACATAGATTTAGATGTAAAAAAAGTTCTAAAGTTGAAGTCTTTGAACCATTCCTGCTTTAATTAGAAGTAGGATAAGTAATACTTTCGTGTTTTCAAGTAGTGCATTGCCACGTCCCTTTAAAGGTCACTTCCTCATCAAACTGGCTGTCCCACAGTCATTTTCTTTCGTGCAACATTTTGAACAGTCTTGAATTTTTATTCCGTATCCTTTTTCAATACAAGCTTCAGCACAATCTTCTGAGCAACTTCTTTGGAGCATTACAAAAACACCTCCTATTCTGGTTATGATCGCCTGCAATGGAACAAGGCCAAAAGTAACAATAAAAAATCAATGTATATGTAAAAAAATATAATTTATGCCGTTGTTATAACGAAAGTTGATAACGAATCCCCCCCCCCCCCTCCCATCTATAACATTGATTCTGGTATTTGATCAAAGTAGGATACTTCACTTTAAAAAATAGTGCTCTTAAGGGAAGAACAGAAACAGGTTTGAAAAGAGTGAACCTAATGTACCAATGAAACTCACGATCATTCCTTTGTTGTATACGTTTAAGTAAGAAGGAACTATTAAGAATGTCGATCAGAACCATTTCGAATGACTACTATCATCCACAGCTTCACAAGAGAAAAAGTCATTGAAATACCTCTTAAATCTTCTAGAAAATCTGTTCGACATCTGTTCTGTGAGACAGTCGGGTGTCGATCGCATTTTGAAGCGTGCCCAATGAAAAAAAATAGTTCTAGATTGGTGCACGCTCTTGTTAAGGATAATCATGACCAGAGAATTGAATTTTGTTAGTGGTATCAAGTAAAGTTTGTTTTAGACGATCAACTTCCATGCACCATCTACGATCTCTGGATTTGACACGCATGCTTTTTTTTTCTGTGGGCTGTGGACACATATCACGGACAATGTTTACAGCACAAAACCAGCTACAGTCAATACGTTGAGAGCAACCATTGTGACATTGTGAGGGAATGTGCCCAAATACCAAGCGAAGTGATTACAAAGGTTTTGGATTTCATTGGTCAGCGTTATCAGCTGTGCATGAATCACAATAGCCAACAGTTTGAACCCGTTTGTTATATGACTGTTTTCTATGTTGGTTTTTATTTTTTCAGATTTGAAACTTTTCTGTATCATCATAATAGTTGTTTGTGTTTTAGTTATTCAAAATGAGTATTCAGTTTAGTGTATGTGTGTGGTATGAAGATTTCTTACCTTGCAAAATTTCTGGTTGTGGCTACAATGACCCAGGTCGTTACCATCTTTTGGAAAGAGACAGGTGTTATTCACTGAGAAAGGATCAGATCTGAAGTCCACTGTGCATGTGAAACAACCAACTGCAAAAACAAAAATAATAAGTCGTACCTCAAACATGCGCAAAAGCCACTTTCATTTGGAATTTCTTTTTTATACGCCACAACGTTTAGACTACATTGGTGATCAAAATAGCAAGAACAAAAGAAAAATCCCCAGATCTTGGCTGCATTTGGTCGGAAAGTTATACAAATTTTTCGACTGGAAACTAATGGTAAAAGACATTTTTTTAGTACACTACTTACCATTAAAATTGCTACACCAGGAAGAAATGCAGATAACAAAATGATATTTATTGGACACATATATTATGTTAGAAATAACAAATGATTAAATTTTCAAGAAATTTGAGGAAAAAGATCCCGAGAAATTAGTACCTAGAACTACCACATCTGGCAGCAATAACAGGACATTGAGTCATACAGAGATTGGATGGCATGTACAATCCAATCCCAAGGTACAGACACCAATGCAGCTTCAGCACGACGCCACAGTTCATCGACTGTAGTGGCCAGCGTTAGCTGACGAGTCAGTTGTTCATGAACCATTGACCAGACATTTTCTATTGGTGAGAGATCTGGAGAACGTGCTGGCCAGGGCATCAGTCGAACATTTTCCGTATCAAGAAAGTCTACACAATACCGGCCAAATGCAGTCGTGCATTGTCCTGCTGAAACGTAGAGTTTCGCAAGGCTCAAATAAACGCTAGTGCCACGGGTCGTAACACATCAGAAATGTAACGTTGACTGTTCATAGTGCCGTCAATGTGAACAAAAGGTGACTGAAATGTGTATCCAATGGCACCTCATACCATCACGCCAGGGGATGGGCCAATATGACGATGGTGAATGCACGCTGCGAGTGTGCGTTCACCACGATGCCGCCAAACACGGATGTGACCATCATGATGTTGTAAGCAGAACCTGGATTCACCAGAAAAAATGACGTCTCGCCATTGGTACACCCAGGTTCGTCGCTGATCACACCATTGAAGGCGCTCCTGTCTGTGATGCAGCGTCAATGGTAGCCGCAGCCATGTTCTCCGAGCTTACAGTCCATGCTTCTGTAAACGTCGCCGAACTGTTCGTGCAGACACTTGTCTTGCAAATGACCCCATTTCTTGACTCAGGGCTCGTCACGTGGCTATACGATCCATTAAGGTCATACGGATAACATGCCTGTCCTCTCAGCTGCTAGTGATTACTGGCCGTGGAGAACCAACACGGCGATCTGTATTTCCATCCTGAAGCCATTGCATCCATATTCTGCTAACTGCCATTAGATCTCGACTGACGCGAGCAGCAATACTGCGATAGGATAAACCGCAATCCTGGTAGGCTACAATTCGACCTCTAATCAAAGGCGGAAACGTGCTGGTACGCATTTTTTCTTCTTACACAAGGCATCACAACAACTTTCCACCACGCAACAACGTTCAAATTGAATTTGCACGAGGGAAATTGGCTGTACAATTTCTTCATTTAAACACATTGTAGGTGTGGCTGCGGGCGCCTCCGTTGTTTGAATGCGCTGAAAAGCTAATCATTTGCATATCACACCATCTTCCTGCTGTCGTTTAAATTTCATGTCGGTACCATGTCACCTTCTTGGTGTAGCAATTTTAATGGCCAGAAGTGTACTTTTTATTGGAAATACATAGAAATTTTGTAATCATACAATGAAGTTAGAATTTATACATCCCTGGTATTTGGACAAAATTATAAGGACAATTAAATTTGTGTTCCAAAAAGCAAAATGTGTTTGTTTTTTGCATAACAATATAAACGCTCAGTAAACGATTGGTGACGTCACATTCTATTTTTACACAGTTATGGCGTTAGGTACTAAAGTTAATGAATTTGAGAAAACGAAAGTGGATGCTTGAAATATTTTACGACTTACTATACGTCAAATAGCAACAAATCTGAATTGATAGAGACCGGTCATTTTGAGCTTCCTCAAAAAGCCCGGCAAATAAGGACCACAAAGATGAACAGGTAGAAAATCTTCTGTTTCTGTACGTGGGCAATTCTACATCAAATCAATCAAAAAATAAATTAATTTTTGACCTCACCATTCCGATTTTAATGAAATTTGGTGTGATATACACATATGCCAAGATAAGTAATCCTGCCAATTTTTAGAATTCTACTTTAAAAATTTTACGAAATACAGGGCAGTTTAAAAACTGAAAAAAAAAAAAAAAAAACGAAAAGTTGTGACGTACAAATGACTGTAACTTCTCTCCTAGTTATAGTAAATTAAAAATTCGAAAATCATTGTAAAGCTAAAAAATAGAGCTTTTTTATTGATATAAAACATGACCTTTCTTACGACAGGTTTTAAGTTTCAAGGTCATTCACCGTGACTTTTGACTTTGAATGTCTCAAAACATGTCCCCTTAAAAAATTTTCAAAAAAAATATATTTTATAGCTCTGATACACCAAAACTTAGACTGGGATCGCAATTGCAAGGTACTGAAAATGAAATCAGGAATGTTCGCCTGTTTTACATTGTGGAATTCCATTTGTCAGGTCAGTCACCTTCTTGACCTCCTCATCATTTCCGATTTTAATGCAATTTCGTGTGAAGGACACACATGACAAGATAAGTAATCTTGCCAATTTTCAGAATTCTACTTCAAAACTTTTACGAAATAGAAGGTTGTTAAAAGCTTATAAAATGAGAAATAAACGGAAAGGGGTTGTGCAAATGTCACAACTTTGATATGACTGTTACTTCTGTCCTAAGGATATTAGAATAAAAATTCAAAAACCATTGCAAAGCTAAAAAAAAATAAAGCTTTCTATTGATATAAAACATGACTTTTTTCCCCACAGGTTTAAGTTTCAAGGTCATTCACAGTGACTTTTGATCTTGAATATCTCAAAACACGTCTCCTTAGAATTTCTTCAAAAATATATAGTATTTTGTAGCTCTAACTCTGTTCTTCCACTACACACCAAAGCGTAGGCTGGGACCGCAATGGCAAGGGACTGCAAAAATATCAGGAATGTTTACATAATTGTGTTAGCTGTTTTACATTATTTCTGTCCTAATATTATTGTTTCAATTTTTTGGGCGTATTCTTCATAAAGTATGCACATTTTGACAAATCGACAGGATTCTTAAATAAAAGCTAGAATATGACAGAACTTTTATTTGATAACCGTAATTTTTATCTGTAATTAGCAACAGATTTTGGAAATAAAACAGCAAGTTTTAGCCTGTGATAATGTTTCCCGTATAATGGCAGAGTTTTGTTTGCACTTCATGAATAATGCGCCCAAAAATTGAAACAATAATATTAGGACAGAAATAATGTGAAACATTTAACGAAAATTCAGTTGACTCTCAGAACTCGAAGTCCCAAAAGACCGGCTAATAGCTTCGTTATCAATAATTTTAGAAGACAAATGTTAGAGCTATAATATGTATATTTTTAAAAAAATTCTAAGGGGGCGTGTTTTCAAACATTCAAGGTCAAAATTCACGGTGAATTGAACCAAGGTGAACGTTTGAAAACTTTCACGCCGTTGACACACGGTGAACCTTGAAACTTAAACCTGTTGTGAGAAAGCCATGTTTTATACCAATAGAAAGCTTTAAACTTTACAAAGATTTTTAAATTTTTGTTCTACTATAATTATGATAGAAGTTACAGTCATAACTTTACAGTTAGCTTTAGTTATTAGCTTTAGTTACAGCATGTCATAACTTTCTGTTTATTTCTCACTTTTTAAGTTTTTAAGAGCCCTGTGTTTGTAAAATCTTTGAAGTAGAATTCTGAAAATTGGCAGGATTACTTATCTCGTCATGTGTGTCCATCACAAGAAATTCATTAAAATAGGAAATAGTGAGGAGGTCAAGAAGGTGACTGACCTGACACATGGAATTCCACAATGTAGAACATGTGAACGTTCTTGATTTTATTTCAGTACCTTGCAAGTGCGATCCCAGTCTAAGTTTTAGTGTAGGGAAAGAATATATAGTATCAGAGCTATAAAATATATTTTTTGAAGAAATTTAAGGAGACATGTTTTGAGATATTCAAGGTCAAAAGTCACTGTGAATGACCTTGAAACTTAAACCTGTCGTAAGAAAGTCATGTTTTATATCAATAGAAAGCTCTGTTTTTTAGCTTCACAATGGTTTTTGAATTTTTTATTCTATTATAACTAGGAAAGATGTTACAGTCATTTCTATGTCACAACTTTTCGTCTTTTTCGTTGCTTTTTTAGTTTTTTAAACTGCCCTGTATTTCGTAAAATTTTTAAAGTAGAATTCTAAAAAATGGCAGGATTACTTGACATATGTGTCCCTCACACAAATTTTTGTTAAAATCGGAAATGGTGAGGTCAAGAAGGTGCAAACTTCGCAGGAAAAAGCTTTTGAAGAAGAGCATGTATAGAGAAATATCTTTTTGATTTGAACAATTTTCCGTTCAATTTTGAACGGTTCAAATCTTTTTGCATTTGCGCTTACGGTGAAACTAAAAGTCAATATAGATCCCGATTTTAAAGGTGGATTTACTTCAAACAAATTTTGGTTGGAAATAGCTCTTGATGAACAACTACTGACTCCGACTCGTAGAATTTTAGGGCAGTCGACTCCGAATCCAACTCTTGCACTCGAAAATTAATCGATCACCGACTCTAACTCTAACTCCGTGGTTTTGGCAAAAAATTTCGACACGGAGGGAAAATGACTGGCTCCGACTTTTGGAATTTTAAGTCTTCGACTCCGGCTCCGACTCCTTTATCAAATAAAAATTCCGAATACACAAACAGTGGTAGAGTTGCGAAAAGGAAAGATCTGTTTTGATGATTTTCAAAATCTATCCTCATGAGGCTCCAACTTGCTCCAAATGCTCATGCTTTTGAACTATGCATCTCTATAGCCCCTCAGAAAAGTAATAATGGATAATATAACGCTCCCTTTCCCCTCCAAATAAAAAAAAAATGGGTATGACACTGTCGAAAAGTGAAAAAAATAGGGGGAGCCATTCCCAAAAAGGGATACATGTTGAGGAGAAACGGTTGCAGCATGAACTTCAGCATGCCCCAGGGTCCCACTGTGGCTTGGTCGGGCACTGCTCTGAGCTATCTTAACCCCGAGCTTCAGCAGCTGTCATATTACCTTCCAAGCATTTTTTTTTAAATTTATGGAAATTTTCTTTTCTTTTCTTTCTTTTTTTTTTTTTTTTTTTTTGAAACCATAACATACATACTTGTTTCGTAATCAATAATTTATTTTGAAATTTTTAACAATATTGCCTACTTTTTCAAAAATTCAAAAAAATATTTATTAAAATATTAAATTTTTAAGGCTTTTTTTTTTTTTTTTTGCACGAATATAAAAAACGCTTTTTTCTAAACGATCACAATCATCATCTCTAAAAATCTGTGCATTCCAAACTTTTGTGTTTATTAGAAAATTTTCTGTGATTTAATTATGTAAAAAGTCGTATTTTTTTTTCTTTTAATTTTGGTTTTTAATGGTATAACATGCTCTAAACATTTGAGTAATTTATAAAATGCACAGTTTTTTTAAAATATATTATTCTGACTGCAAAAAGTATTACTTTGAAGCTGTATCTTTAATAGAAAAAAATCCTCAGGGATTCTAATGACATGAAAACACAAAAAAAACGATCATCGAGGAAAAACAATTTAAAGTTTTTCTTTTGCAGAAGAACACATAGCGAGCATGACCTAAAAACCACTCATAACTTTTTAAATATTTAAACTAACAGTAATGAAACTTTTTCCCTGTGTTTGGACTAGTTTTTAGTTTTGAAATAAGCAATAAAAAGTTTTTTGATCATTTTTGAGGTAATGTAACCTTTTAACCCTCATATCCATGACAGCAACGAACCTTTTACACCACAATAATAACTTATTCCCCACTTACTTCCATCGCAGAGTTGTACACTGAGTCCAAATAGTAATCCCACAAAACAGCATCTGAGGACGGTATCCATTCCTCCAGACTCGAATTATATCTATATCAACCTATTCGAAAAATATCCTTTTGTCTTTATCTTGTCCTACAACAACAGGACACTGCTCGAAGGGTAGTCCTAGATGAAAACCGGAGATAATACAGCACAGCCGAAACCTACCATCAGGGAATTGAGTCTATCCCAAGCGGGTGTGCCCAGTCGCATATTTTTTAGAACTTCGAACTGGATCTGTATTTAGAACGTTCAATCGAAATGAGTGCTCTTAATGGATATCGATGTTTTAGAAATTTTTTGCTTTCCCTCTTGCAGACCGTATATCACTTTTAAATGAATGGAAGGATTGAAGTACAGCTTTTGCTTTTGTTAAAAGGATATTGCCATAAACATTATTTCCGTGATTTTAAGCGTTTTTCCAGAAGAATATGGAATAGCTTCAAAATCGATACAAATGTTACTAATTTTCTTTTGACGCAAATCATCTTACTTAGCGTTAAACGCGATGTGTCGTGCTTCAATAAGTGATTGCAATACTGGTATTATCTGAGCTACCGATATTTTCGGTATTATCTTCAAATAATAAATACTTTTTAGTTAAAGGGTTTTCAATTTAATTTAATAGATATCTACATTACTTTTCAATGTGTATTTATTTTAAAATGAGACAGTACCAAAGTCAATCTATTGATGTAAAAATTTAGCTTTCTGAACACGAATTAATAGAATATCAATAAATAAAAGAAACGGAAATGAAACAAGATTATATTTTCATCAATGATGATGTGACGAATTGCATTTTCATGAGTTTACGTGCAGCATGTTCTTATTTCTTTTACTTCCTTCCTTCCTTACTTTCTTACATTCGCGTCTCACTGTTCTCGTGGTAGTCTTGTATTAAAAGTGGAGAAATTATGTATTTAACTAAATTTAATTACAACTTACTTGTTGATGCAAATCATAACGGTAAGTTTCAAAGTCTCACTATCGAAATAATGATGTTTAAATGGAATTTTGGCTACTATAGCGAAAAAAGTTTGAGTTAATAACTTAGATTTTTTGTATTTAACACCACATATTTATTCCTATTTTGTACTAATTCTCTTTAAAGACAAAGGCTACAGTGAAAGTATTCTATCCTCATCAAATGCTACATTTACAAGATGACGCTTCAAATCATCTTACCGATGCAGAATCTTCCAAATCATTGTATCTCAATCCTAAACAAATACGCAATTACGAAATTTGCTTTGGGATAAGCGGATATCCGAAAGCAAAAGCAAAAACCAATGCCAGGCCTGGTCGAAACGGGAAAATGTGATCTCAACAGATAGTTCAGAAAGAAACGCTATGGTGCAAAAAAAAGGAAGAATCAAAAGTAATCATAATAGGTGTTGTAAGTAAAGAGAAGTAAGTTCTGAGAGTGATAGATATAACCAGGATTATGTTTTAGGCGAATATCAGATGGAGATTTTTACAGCGTAGATGAAGATCGAGTTCCTTTTGTTTTAGTTTGTGACAACAAGAAGCCCAAAAAGGATGATTTGGTTCTTGTAACATTTGCAGCAAAAGACGAAAAAAATAGTATATGTTGGGAGAGTTAATAAAATTAATGCTTCAAATGAATACAGGGCCGGATTTAGGAGAGAGCAGGCAGGGCTACTGCCCCGGGGCCTCCACAACAAAGGGGCCCCCCCACAATAAAAATTTTACAAACTATCCTAACTTTCACGGGTCGAAAATATGGGATATATACACATATATATCAAAATATTCGGATATTTATCGAAGTATCGGATATTTTCGAAAATATGATCTTTTCGAACCCTGATTAGGGGCTTCCACTCCTTCGTTGCCCCGGGGCCTCCACACTTCCAAATCCGGCCCTGAATGAATATGATATTACATTTGCATGCCGAGTAAAATTTTGGGCACATTTTTTTCTTTCCTCCTGTATCAGTTGTCACTGCTGTGTTTCAATATGACTAATATTCATATTTTTCCAGGTTAAGTTAGAATCCTGAAGTCCAGTGGCTCAGTGGTAGCGCTTCGTGCTCCCACACGCCGCAGGCCCGGATTATATCCTCGGGTCAGGCATGGTTGACTCATCTGTTCATGCCTTTAGTGGGTCGATAAAATGAGTACCAAGCATGCTTGGGAACTAAATCCTGGGGGCTCCACGTTTGGCTGACTACCTAACGGGAATATCTGCCTAGCACCCCAGAGCCCTTGGTCAGGAAGACTGATGGGCACAGTAGGCTTTGGCCCCCATGAGCTGTCGTGCAACTGAGTTTTTTTTCTTTTTTTTAAGATTACTTCCATGTTTGTTGATTAGAAAAATATGTGTCTCACTGTTCCCACTTAGAGTGTCTTACTGATTTCATTTTTCTTTTTGTAAGGATTCGTTTATCTTTTTAATACTAATTACAGTGACACATATTGTAACAAGAAGAATTTGCAAGACGATGATTTCGTGTTTTTTAACAGTACAAAATATAACTGAATTTCCGTATCTCACTGTACGCACGCTTATACCCACTTGTGTGCAATATTGCAACTTTTTTTTTTTTTTTTTTGTAAAATATAGAGATAAAAAAACAATTTTATAATCTTGCCAGGAGAATACAGCAAGTACTGCGCCTTTTTTTTTTTTTTTTTTTTGTTTTGTTTTGTTTTGTTTTAAGTCAAATATGAAAAAAAAAAGTGACGCAAAAGTTACCGGATTGACTGTAATTAGTAATATTTAAAACCTTTTCTAAAGACTTATATTTTAAGTATAAGTTTTTAGCTGCATGAAATAGTTCAAGTGTAATCCATTACAAGTAATGAAATCATTCTCCTTTTAGCAACATTAATTTTACGCTGTCATGTTCATCAAATTGATTACTTTCAAACTCATCACACAATTTTTTATTTAATTGCACTCTTTGACGAATATTTTTACAGGTTTTAATGCCCGTAATACGCTCTGGTCAAATCACTAATCCCTTAATTTACATGTTCCGGTGTCCCACCCCCACCACAAGACGTGACGTGAATATTAAATTTTTGGTTCACTGGATCAATAGCGTGCAGTCCTTACGAAAATTTCATTCTCTTGGCATTCGAATAACATGTACTTGTTCCTCCTCCAAGAAGGACACACCCATCTATCTTGACATTGCTGTGGTCTTCGATTCAGTCTCTACATGACGACACTCGCACGACACCATCACATTTTTTCGCTTCTACGAAGGAGATTTCTGAACATCAGGAACGTTCAATCTTGAATTGAATTTTCAGTAATGGTGGGATTGGTTGTGTTCTGGTACGGCTTTCTTGCCTGCTTTGAGTGGGATGTTGTACTCTGTGAAGGTGAGATATTTTTTAAATTTTGCTACTCTCATTTATTGCCGAATCAAGAATTCAAAGCAAGGATATAGTACAGTAAAAATAGGGGTCGGACCCAAACATCCAAAAAAAAAAAGTTTAAACCAGTTGCAAGTTGTTTATTACCCTCCCAATAAGAACAGGTAAAAAGTCACATCCCATTGGGCGTCGGGTTTTGGAATGGGGGGCAACTAAAAATTGCTATTTTTGGGTATTGTTTTGGAATTTTTAGAGTGCATTTCAAGTGGGAATTCAATGTCAAACTAAATTTGAAAGCATTAAATTAAAGGGGTTTACTCTCAAGAGGGATGACACAACCCACCGATGCTACAGAGCCCCCCTCTCCCCGTATGATGAAGCCGTAACCCCGAACCCCCTACCGTACATTTCAAATGGAAATATTATTTCATGCAAAGTTAAAGTTAGAAAACAAGTGTGTCCACCCTCCAAGAGTAATGGCACACCTCCTCCCAAATCCTACAGCACCCACTCCCCCAACGAAATAATTCTCCAATGCACTTCGCCCACCCCCCTCTTTCTTTCCATTTCAAGTAGAAGTATTATTTCATGCAAATTTAAAATGCATTAAATCAGGACTGTCCATCCCAAAAGAACATTGGCTCACCTCCTAAAACGAAACAATTAACAAAAAGTCTTCGTTATCAAGATATCTCGGCAAAATCGTTATTGTTGCAGCTGTGTCTAACATAGTTTATGCATATTGATGAGCACTTCAGTCCACTTTCAGACTCATCAAACATTCATTTTTCCAATGAACCCCTCAGAGCAAGCACAAGATTTGAGGCACAGAAAGTTTTCGAGAGCAGAAGGCTGAGCTGTTGTAATAGGACGCAGATGATGTTTCTATGGTGCTTTCTGCTTCTTTGTGCCCATCAAAAATAACACTAGCTGTCCCATATTTACAAGTGACATATACACTGCATTGCTGGCATATTTCCTTGAAGCTTGCAGATCATTAACGAAAAAAAAAAGCATGATGGAGAAGGTATCTTTCATCAATAACATACATGACACCAGGTGTTTGTTTTGTGATGGTGGATGGACCTTTTGCTTCAGATAACAGCACTTTAACGATACAGATTTCTTTCCTTATGAAGCCAAATTCATCGAATACTGATGAAGGATCAGCGCATAACTCGTACTGGAAGTTTTTAGCAATTTGTTATTCCATCCTTACTGTACATATCATTCAGTGTAAAAGATGGTTTGGGTTTACACATCTTTACAGATAGTAACTACTTTCGTAACAGAAGCTAAAGACTTAACTGCATACTTCCTTTACAAAGAAATGACACTAATTTTTTTGCCTTCAATATCTTTTTATATCCAACAGGATATTTATACTCCATTTATACTCCAACGGGAAAAGGTCTCATCACAACTCACCTTATTATCAGCGACCGACTTGTATCAGCGAACAGTTTTCACTACCAACTTTAGTCAATAGGGGAGACTGGGGATACGTGATCCGCACTTTAGTTTTCACTTTTTTTCTCTGATGCAAATTATCATTTTTTTAAAATTATTATTTAAGTGCTTGAACAATGGTATGTTTTCATTATATCTGACAGTATTTTTTTAGTAGAAATTAAACAGATAGTTTTGGAAAAATATTTTTCTTCAATAATTTCATAAAACGATCATGTATCCCCACATCAAGGGATACGTGATCCTTTCATGGGGGATACTTGATTCCACTGAGAAAATACATAGACCTTTCATTAGATCAGCAATTTATTCATGGACTTTAGTTTTCTACATAATGTTTCTAAAAAATAACACTATTTCCAACTTTTTTTATTAGATTTTAATAATGTGAACACAAAATAACATTGTTTTCAATTTCACTAAGACTAATATATACATAAATAACATAATTTATAAATAATTTATTTATTTTTTTTTTTTTTTTATTTTTTATTTTTTTTTTTTTTTTTGAAGGAGCGCAGAGAAGCTAAAATTATAACAAATAAAAGAAGAAAAAAAAAAAGGATGACAAGCACAAAAATCAACTTATTTGCTACCTATCTTGCAATAATGAAATTAAGAGTTTTATCAATTAAATCAATTTTAAAAAAGAGGGAAGAAAAATGTAAGTATCAGTGTACTTATAAAAAAGAAAAGAAAGCCTAGCAAATGTTTCCAAAACCTGAAAAATCAAATGCAAACAATTCGTTTGCATTCGTTTCAATTTTCTACTACGGGCAAAGCCATGCGATTACCACTAGTAAGAATATAATTCATCAGTAGAGTTAGTTTATAATTAGATTTTTGTAGTGTATGTTACAAGTGCGAACTGATATTTTAATTGTTTAGAATCTTTACTGCAGTGACTGTTTAAAACTACCATTCATACTATGATAAAATTTATTATGTTAACATGGTTTTGAATTTTTAAAGTTAATGTCAACTAAGTAAACAACAATTATTTTGCTTTCATTGTGTTCATATTGTCATATGGATACTTGGTACCTGGGATCATGTATCCTTCTAAACGAAGGGATCAAGTGTCCCTAATAGGCGATTTTGACAAACATACTTGTTCTGTTATTAACAATCTGTGGTAATTTGCTAAAAATATGTCTCAATTATCAAAGACTGTCTATACTTTAACGTTACATTTCGGTGTTTTTTTAAGTTGAATAGAACGGATAATGTAAACTTCAGAATGCATTCCTAAAATCAAGTTTCCCTTCAAACATTCAGACAATCATTTCTTGAGTTAATACAAAATGGCTAAAAAAAAAAGAAGTGTTGCCAGTTTTTATGTACAAGCATAACTTCAACATAATTGTCAGGTTTCAAATCTCTACTTAAAGATTTTGGTACATTTTTGGCTGTGGGATCATGTGTCCCCTGGGATCAAGTATCCCCAGTCTCCCCTACCTGTAGAGAGGGAAGAAACTTCTGGTGGCGTTGGAAACGGGTTGGAATCTCCAAACTGAGAGACAAAAAAGTGTGTAAATATTTAGCATTCTACTGTTGTATTGCTAATTGCTCTCAGCAAAACTTGTTGTATCGTTGAATCACTACAGGATATATACCACCAGAATTTGTCACTGCGTTGAATCGTTGGGTAGCCTGATGTAACAATCAAATTATTTTATCGCATAATGTACTCAAAACTTTCAGACAGTGTTGTAAGTATATGTGCACATATTTAGCATAATTCACATTACCGACTGCGTTTGAAATTAATTAGTTAAGGAGATAGACGGAAATTTCAGTCAATTTGGAGTTTATTTATTTATTTTATTTATTTATTTATTTATTTATTTATTTATTTGAACTGCAAAAGGATACAGTTTTGGCTATCCCTCCAGCGCCCTAAACAGTTAAATAACTTCAGTCACAACTAAATTAGTTACTGAGCTCGTTTAGATCACTTTTGAATGAGCCTTCTGACATTACTATATCATTGTGTAGCATTTTCTACTTCGGAAAAATTTTAAATCAGTGAAATTTTTTTGGTGTTTTCGTGAACTTCACTGCAATCATTGATTTAAGAATGCAAATTACAGGCTCTCTCCCTCCCCCCCCCCCAAAAAAAAAGTAATGGCGCACCCTTCAAGTGTTACGGAGTATCCTTATGAAATAAAAGCCCTCAGAAAAGAAAGGATTACCTCTTGAAAAAACTGCCTTAAACATTCCAACGACGCAATCTGCACCATGGAGCCCTCTCCCCTCCCCGCCTATGCACCCCGGCTAATTAGCATTTTTGTCAATTAAAGTTTATTATTTAACTATAATAAAGTATGGTGTCTGCGATTTTTGAGTATTTTTTTATGTAATAGAAATTATTTTTGTTAAAAGAGAGGATTTATTTCGCCCTCCCCCAGCCCCAAAACCCGACGCGCAAAATGCTGGGACTTTTTACCCCTTCTTGTTGATAGGGTAAGAAGTAATTTGCAATAGGTTTAAACTTTTTTTTTTTTTTTTTTTTTTTTTTTTTTTTTTCAACGTTTGGGTTTGACCATTTTTTGGCCTGTGATTTTTTTAACAGTAAAGAATTTTAGACCTGACGCGAATTCCTCTCCCGCAACGCGAAAATTTTCCGAAGAGAATTGTGTTGTGTAATAGTATCAAGTTTAAGTATCGGCCGTAAGTATCGGCTTTGTTATTATCCATTAAAAAAAAAATTTTTTTTTTTTCATGAATGAACCTTCATTCCTGTAGCATCACTGAGAGCGAAAGTTCCCACGCCGTATTAGTTTGAACATCGCTTACACAAATATAACTACTCCTCATTTTCCATTCATTTTTTTCATTCTAAATGCGAAAGTTAATGAAATATAATGACACCTAAGAGCGCTGTTTCATCTTAAGTTTGTGAAGATAGAAAGAAAAAGAGAAAGTTTCTGACGAAGGAATGTAAATGAATTAAATGATAAATGAAAATGTGAATGATTTATATTAAACGATTGAGTGAGTAAATGAAACAAACTATTTCACTTTGCCCCATCTACTTTGCCCCGCATGTACTTGACTAATTGTACAATTTCTTTAAAATAAAAATAAGCTTAACATTAAATGAATTAATACTACATTGAATATTAGGAGGTCTCAATTCATATTTAAAATGCAAATAACAAGAACTCTATCATTTTATAGTAACAAAAATAATTTTTGACTTACAAAAAAATATTACAATATGAGTATCATTTTTTAAATATTACGTGTATTACCAAATGCTCTAATCTTTGGCGGTATGTTTTCCTGAATGGAATAGACTACATATGGTACCACATAGTTAAAATAATAACAGATAGGTGGAGCTAAAAGCAGAATAAATATTTCACCATTTCACTTTGCCCCATTATCTCACTTTGCCCCATGCTCCTCTACTATTTTCCTTTCAAATAATGATTTCAAAACCTTTGTTGAGATAATTTTTTCATATGAAAAAAAAAATCTTCTTTTTTTTTAAAATGTATCAATTTGGCTCAACGTATAGGTCAAGTTGATACGTAAAAGAATAAACTGTTAAGCTGCCATAATGAACAACGAAATGACTGAAATTAGAAAACGCAAATCATTCTCCAGTCACCAGATTTGTAAATGAGGGGATAAAAAATCATGAATCGCCTGCAGATGAAAGAACATAGTATTTATATAATTTATCTCATATGCTGCGTGTCCAATCCATTGCTGCGAGTGGGACATTTTAATACATATGTGTGCATATTATTCCATGTCCTTTAAGAGTTGGTTTTTGAATTTTATATTTGAACTAGTGGTACCCTCACGACTTTGCCCGTAGTTGAAAATTAAAAGGTCATTCGGTTCGCCTGTATATTTACAAATAATGGATGACGAATTTCTAGCCAATTGGCTATGTTCATTTGCTCTCGTAATCCACGTCATGATAATTTCGAATTTACTCGTCCATCTTATAATAATTTTGCTCCGGAAAATGTTCTTAAAATTGAAATAGAAAAAGAACAAAATCGAATTTTCGAAAAATCGCTTCGAGGTGCACACCTCCATGCTACAAACTAACTTTGAGACAAATTTCATGAAAATCGGGAGAACGGTCTGGACGCTAAGCGCGTCACAGACATCCTCCAGACATCCTCCGGGTATCCAGATATCCAGACAGATACTTTCAGCTTTATTATTAGCAGGGCCGATCCTAGCAGGTGTGCAGAGTGTGCGCCGCACAAGGGCGGCCAAAACAAGGGGCGGCCGCAGGCCGCATCATATAGTTCTTATAATCAAGTAAAATTCCTCAAGAAATTCTCACAAGATAACTTATAATAAATAGAATAAATATGCTGATTTTTAAATGTTCAATTGTCAAAATATATGTCGATTTCCCGACAGCATAGCATAGTTTAAGAAAAATAGAATGTTAGGGAACATTGTATTAGTTCATTGTCCATTAATATCTACTCTTAACACACATGCTTCATTTGGTTGCAAAGTTTGTGACAGAACTGGTAATCAGGCACGGATACAGGGGAGGGGAAAGGCCCCCTTCTGAAGCATGAAAGGGTGCCGTCTAAAAGGAGCACCGAGGGTGGCCACTAATGTTTACCCCCCCCCCCCCCCAAGCTTTTATAGACCAAAACAATGAAGACACATTTTATTTATTAAAAAAAAAACTATACTGATTAGATACCCTCGCAAGCATTTCAAACAACAAACTATGTAATAAACTCTATTTAACAATCGTGGATGCGTGGAGAGAAAGTGGAAAATTGCGACTCCCTTGAGAGTAACATATATGAATGACGAACTAAAATGTATTTTTCCCCCCTTTACGACAGTTTTTCTGATTAAAATCTTAAATAAACTGCCCGGTTTCAGATCAGGTAGGAGGACAGGACCCTTGCCCCGGGAAGCAAATTTAAATGTAGCTCAAAAACGAAGATCCAAAAGGATGCCATGACCTCCTTGACGAAACTAAAGAAGGCTTAAAATTGCGTTTCTAGGACTTTACTTTCGGAAAACTTCGCTGGTTGAACCACCGATCTTAAAGACCCAATTAAGTCTCTGATTCAATTCTTCCACAATAACTTAATCAAACGTAGCCTAAAAAGATTGGCTCCAAAATCCAAAACGTGTTTCCAGACGACAGCCCTTCCTATCATCAAACGTCATATAAAATTGCTTTGACATTTTTCAAAATCTCTGCAGTGGAGGACCCCGAAATCCATTCGCAAACATTACTACCAAAGACAGTCTCAATTAGCGTCTTTAGAGAAGCCCCTAATTCCACCCCCTCTCACTTAACGTGTTGAAAAACAAACTAAAATTGCGTTTTTCAAACATCAGTTTCAAGAACTTTTGGAGAAAGGTCCCGGATCCCCCTTTTCTCTAACGCAATCACTATACCAGAAAACTTCGTTTTTATACGGTTCCGTGGAGCCACAGCTTCCTGCCTAAACTAGCCTGAAATTGACTTCAGTTTCAAAAACACAGTTCGTGAGGGCACACTAAACCCCCGCCCGCTCTTAATCCCATCGTTATCAAACAATGCTTAAAATACGATTTTGGGACTTATATTTCTAAAGAATTCCGGAGGAGAACTGCCAGGCTTTTACTGTAACTTTTTACGGCGCTGGGGCATATCCATCAAACGTCGAGGTGAGGTGGACAAAAGTCTATAGTTATATTTTTCAGATATTAATGTTGAAAAACATCCGAAAGATCCGTAGAAGCTTCCCAATTTTGTTAACGTCACCAAAGATAATATAAAATTGCGATTTTAGAAATGTCCGCTTAAGAGCTCCAAAATAATTTCTTCCCAAAAATAGCCTATAATGGATTTCAGTTTCGAAAAATATTTTGGTTCGGAATATTTTCACGTTTCCCCTATTGTTTTCAAATTTAGCCAAAAACGGGTTTTTGAAAAAATAGTGCCGTGAAATTACCGGAGGATAGCCGCCAGATCCCCTACCGTCATCAAAGACGGCCTAAATTTGCGTTTAAAACTTATATTTCGGAATCTTTCGATGGGAGACGATTGAATCTCCCTCCCTCTTGCAACGTCAACAAAGGTAACCCAAAATTGCGGGTTTAAAAATTTCAGTTGCGGAGATTTTTCGGGAAGAACGCCGATCCTTCCTAAGCTACGGTCTTAAAAAAATAGCTTCAAATTGATTTCAATTTTGAAAGAATCTTAGGAAAGAACTGCAACATTACTTTCACCTAAAGTCTCGAAAAAGTTCCTAAAATTGCTATATTTGACGTCAATTTCGAAAATTTCTCCTTGCACCTTGAATATACTTGATTCTTTTGTCCTTGCAACCAAAAACAACTAAAGATTAACTAAAAATATTTTTCATACGCCGATTTCGATAATTTTCTTGGAGCAATCCTCCTCCCCTGAACCCCTGACACCTCCCCCACGCTTCCCCTTCCTCCGTCCCTTTTCTGATGTCACCGAAGAAAGACTATAAAATGAGAAAAGTAACAACGTATAAAAAGCACAAATTCGCAGATGGTAATCTGCGAATTTGTGCTTTTTATACGTTGTTACTTTTCGTTTCTTTACAACAGCACAAAGGTATTTATTTATCTTACTATAAAATGCGTTTTCAAGACTAGTAAATTTTGATATCTATTACTTTCTTCAAATATACAAATTGTACCTAAGGAGTTTCTTACTATAAAAATTTCTTCCTTTTTATAAGATCATTCTTCTGTCCCCCCCCCCCCTTTTTTTTTAAATTCGAACTTGGCATAGAAATTTAAAGGAAGATTTATATAGACGTTAAAGATTAGTCAAAATATGCGAATTGCTCTTAATGGGCGGCACATAAGGTCTTTGCACACGGGCGGCCGACACCCTAGGATCGGCCCTGATTATTAGTAAAGATATAAGAAACCATTATGCGTTTGAGTATAAGCAACCATTATGTTTCGTATAATATAAAGTACCAACTTTCTATACTAGACTGCAACGTTTTTTGATAATGGAGAAATAAGCTGAACCCAAGCGAAGGAAGTAGCTCCCAGGCGCGGTGTCCGAATTTTGAGTGAAATTAAATGCTTTACTTTAGAAACATGATTAGTTTCTTAAACCCACTCATATACGGTAACGGCACTAGTAATAAACAGATAAGGGTGTAGTCGTAAGTTTGGATTTAAATATTAAGAATTTTAGGCGGGTAAAACTGATGTTGCTGCAACTCCTGAATACGGTGACAAGTATTATAAGTGAATTTTATGAGCCAGTTGGTTTTTATAAAACAGTGGCGGAAGGTTATGAACAGGTGCGGTCTGCGGTGTTTCATATTCATTTGAATTTAATAAGGTTTTAGATCTAAAAGTAAAGAATTTTTGCGCATTTTGAAGAGAAAATGGGTATTCTGTCCTTTACTCATTCTTTCCCTCGTCCTATTTGTTGCTGGGTGTCATCAGAATTGTCGGTGTCTGTTACTGGGGATCGGACCTTTTTTCGAAATTGAGTAAATAAAAATAGAATTAACTAAGTCAGCGGATTCAGCAGTAGCCAAACGTTGTATGAGATGTAGTTGCATGAGAGAAACATATTTTTAAAAGTCTAAATACATACATTAAAATGCCCAAAAAATTGAGTTAACCTGAGAGCGATGTCTTAAGCATGTCTGTTACTGGTGCCGTTACCCTATAGCTGTTTTTTTTTTTTTTTTGCAAATTCTAAACATTTTCAACTTTACAAGCAGCGCAGAGAAGTACTTTCATTTACAATTGCGTACCAGTACCAGCTAATGAGAGTTCACTGACAGTTGGCGCGATCTCCTCTACTCTAATTCACCAATTCACCTACTAGGTAGCAAGCAAGTGTGAGGATTTGTTTGGTACCTTGGCCTGGTTTTTCCGCGCGTCGTGACGTCATTGTCAAGAAACTTTGTAAACAAGGACAAAAATGATTTTTTGATTAAATAAATTATTCTTTGTATTTTAAGGGGATGACTTTTGATGTTACACCCGCGACACTTTCAACCCATTATTCTTCAAATACAATTTTTTTTCTAGAAAGTCGATCTTTTCAAGTTAACGGTGGATCATAAGGTTCATGACACCCCTAACCCTTAACATTACCAAAAATAGCATGAAACTGCATTTTGGTGACTTCAACTTCGAGAAACTGCCGGCGGCGAGCCCCAAACTCCTTTTTTGTGCCAAGGGACACCCCGATGAGAGGTCATGGAAAGTCATTCTTGTCTCTGAAAAAAAAAATTAAATCCTTAGTTGGGTTCATCCTGCGGCAAACTTCGGAATTACATTCAGTAAGTTAAAAATTCACTGTCCCCCCCCCCTAACTACGCAATATATGCCTGAAAGTAACACTTAGGATCCCCTTCAGGTTTGTATTTTTGTCTATCCCCAAACCAGCGTAGGATTCATTGATTCAATGGTTTTTTAATTCGAAAGCCCTTGCTCTCCTTCACTGTCTTGAAAATTCAGGGCGTCCGAAAAGTCCTTGACACATTTTAGAAACTCATAGAAAAGCAACAAATTGTCGTATGAATATGCGGTCTGCGCCATAATACTTCACAGGTTTTTTTATAATATCATAAAAAAATGAAAAAGAAAAAAGTGTTATTATATCGTTGTATCGTCATAATAAGAAAAACGAAAATATCGTAAAGTGCTTGATCATTTTATTAAAGAGCAATACCTTTTTTCACAAGTGCTTCATGCGTTTTTGGACATTTAATAAACTTGAGTACCGCTTAAATGTGGTTCGAGCAACATAGGGTGCACACATTGAATTCTGGTAATGAACGGCATTGCTTTTTGTTTACTGAAATGATCAAACATCTTGCATGACGCTTGTCTTTCTTATTGTGACAATACAACGATTACCTATAAATGCATTTTTTTAAAAACTTTTTCTTATCTTTTCTTCTTCTTTTTTTTTTTACACTGTCGTAAAAAAATTCTTGAGTCTGTGAAGTTTTATGGCGCAAACCGCATATAGACAGTTTAAGACAATTTGTTGCGTTTCTATGAATTTTTAAAATGTGTCAAGGGTTTTCTGGAGACCCTGTATATAATATTTTAGAATTTTTATCTACACTTGTTGAAAAAATAGTTTAAATGTAAAATTTTATACTTATATATATATACGTTTTGTTTTGCTAAAATACAAAGTAACGCGTTTTTTTTTTTTTTTTTTTTTTTTTTTTTTTTGTCTCTTTTACAAAATGGAGTTGTGGTAAAACACCAGAAATAATTTTTCCGGAGAAGAATCGTGCTCAAAGCTTAATGAAGAGAAGAGGGAAAGGCTTTTCCAAAATCCGGAGGGTTTCGAATTTCATACAAATAAGGAGAATAATACAGGGCGTTGCCTTTTCTCGTGATTTATGAAAAGAGAACCGAAAGAATGTTTCTTGGAATAAGGTCATTCCTGTGCAGCTCATTCCTTTAATGTGCTTTTATTGATTCATCAAGAGCAGAAATTCTATTGGTCAAACCATCTTTATGGCAGGCGGAGTTAAACTGTTGTTTCAGTTGACCTTCGGCTACTATGTGATCAATTCAGAAGCATTAATTTCCACGTGATTATCTAGTGCCTATTCACTTTAAAACTTTATAAAGTGTAGAAAAGAGTTGTTAGAAAATTAAAACTTTTTGAACGTATTAGCTTTGTAATACGTTGACAAATATTATTGAAACTTGAGAATCATTTTTATACATTTCAATTGTAATTTGTTCTGGACATTGAATAATTGTTCGTAAATTTTACACTCCTTGCTTGAATTTTGAAAATTTTTCGACTTAAATTCTTTAAATCGTCCCGGATTTGAAAATGACAATTTATTTATTTTTTGCTGCCTGTACCAATTCTTGATTGATGCTATTTTCACCACTATGCGTTTAAATTTATCTATAAGAGTACATTGTCAGTTACATTTAGGGTGCAGAGAGAAAGTATAAGTGATACAGCAGTAGGGGGTGCTTATTCAAGAGCTATAGAATAGAAGTAGAAGCGTATCGAATACGAATGAATTTTTTTTCTTGCTTATTCTGTATCTCAATACTTCTCGCTACAGTCCTTATTGCAGAGGGCGTACAGGTAGTTATCAAAATAATGGAAACACTGCGACAAGTGTGGTGTTGAGAATCGCTTCTCTACCGTAAATGTTCTGTTAATAAAAGTTCCTTCTAACTGTTATCACTCACACTGGTGAATCCAGATTGTGATTGAGTACTGTGGTTACTTTTGCTGCTATTGTTCGCTTTTTAGACATTACAATTCGCTTTAACACCCGTCAGTTTCTTTCACTGAGCTTCCTTTTCCCATCCACTATTTTGCGTTGCCGAGCTTGTCTTACCGTGCTGTGTGTATGCTATTATGACTTTTGTACTATACCTCTAGAAACGTCGAAAAGTTGAGATGTTTCAGTTACACTTGCTCCAACTAGACGTGCGGCAACAATTTGGCGTCATTTAAAATTTAAGAGGTCCGACATTTCACGTGCTTGAAAAAAATTCAAGGCTTCCAGAACTTCCATTGAGCCACCATATAATACCAGAATATGTACATTGCTACTCAAAAAAAATCCAGACATCTAGTTTCATTCTTTATTACTTACGAAGTACTGTAAAAAATGTCACTTTTATTTACAGGTGTTTCCATTATTTTGATAACTACCTGTATGTACTCCAAACACAACTTTTAGTACACAGTGATGTACTAATAGCAGAAATAAATATAAATGTGTCCTAGCCTAAATTGAAGTAGCTATTCACTTTTGAAGTAAATCCAACACTTGAAATCTGTTAGAGGGTGTCAGGATTCGCCTGTCTTTTCCCTTGTTCGTACACTCGCATCGAATTGCAATCCACATGAATTGGTTTGAGTGACATCAGCTTTTCTGTCACTCAAAACTAAGAATCAGCATTTGAATGGATTCAAATAGGATATGTGAGGACAAAACGTAAAAGAAATTGCATTAAAAACACCCAGGGTTATACAGGTATTCAAACTCAAGGCTAGTCAATATTTCTTTCGTGAATGCGAGAAGGACAAGAATAAAAATTGATTTTATATGAAAACAAATCACTTTTTTTTTCTTTACAAGGATGAAACAAGAGTTATTAATTTGGTTCTCTAAAGTTTATCTTTGATTAAAAAATATTTAAAAATAAATTTTTTTTCCAATGCTAGAGGACAGTCTAAATCAATAATGCTAAGTTGGAAAATCTGTCTTCTAAAATACGAAATTTTACTGATGTCTCATTATTAATAATGTCGTTTTTACGGCACCACGTACTCGTTATGTAAGCTAACTTAGTGCGAGTTTTGTGGCAAGAAAGAGCATTAAATTAAGATTTTAAATCAGTAGCTGGTACGTTTTCCCCAAAGTTTGAGTTGTGTCACTTTTTTTTCCGGGGTGTGATATATTCTGGGCTTTACATTTTCCCGGTCTTGCAATGGGGTGATTTCCTTCAGTCAAAAGTACTTCTTTTAGTCATTGAAATGGATAGAATGAGCAAAAAAAAAAAAAATAATAATAATAACATGGATCCAGAAAATACTTTAATTTTCCCAACAGTTTTTTTAATAAATTTTTTTAACTGTCCGATTTTTCAAACAAGGCGTGGTCTTTATGACGTCACAAATGATGCACTTTTCCGCATCTTTCTAAGACTACGTTTTCACGTTATGATAATCAAACAGCGAATTAAAATTGCGCGCTACGCTTGCTACCAACCATATCGTTGCCAATGCACGTGAGTAAAGATGCGAATTAAATATTTTGGATCGTGAATGGCAACACTGAATGGCATTTCATCATTTATGATGTCATCGGCAGAAGCGTTAAACGATGAAAGAGCACCGATTTAAGTAAATTTTTAAAAATGTTAAACTTAACGAAAATAGTTAAAAAAAATGGTCAGATTTTATGTTTTTAAGCATGCTCTTTCCGAAAAAAATACTTTTAAAATTTTGGAAACGACCCCATTCTACCAGAATTAAAAGATAACTGCTCAAACTTTGGAGATAGTAACAAATTTCATGTTCAAGATACTTCCCACTACTGAGTTAAACATTATTAAACATCATTAAACTTTTTAGAATATAGAGAGAAATTGCAGATTCAACATTGATATAGTTAAGGTTTTTTTAAGGCGTGAAAATACCCCTTGACAGTTTTAGAGGAGGGAAATTCATTTTGGAGTGAAATATACGAAAACAATAAATACCATAAAGTGGCTGTTGGCTGTTCATGAATAATGCCTACTTTTTTTTCAACATTTCTCGATTCTCACCCCCTTTTTCGCGAAGTGCCACACTTCACCTAACCCCCCCCCCCTTTTGTCACAGGCCAAGCTATTTTTCATAAACATATTCCTATAAAAAGTGGGTGATGTCACACTTCTCGTTAACCCCTTTCTCTCCCTTGTCAAATTGTCATTATTTACTGAACTCTCCGCCCCCTCGAAGCGTGAAGTCATTTAGGGACAGGCCCAAAAGAGATTTCTCCCCGTCCCCCCTCCCTAGAAAAATTTTTGAAATGAAATGGAAACTGGCAGGAAAAACAGGCGGGTTTGTTTTTAACATTTAAAATGCGTGACATACAAAATGTCACGCACAACATTTTACAAAAACAACACATTCAACTGTATTATCTAAAAATTACAATTGCTCTTTCTTTTTTTTTTTCATTTTCTACACAACACTAGATTTTTATTTAAAATTCACTATTACGATTATTTAATCATTTATCCAACATTTAGCTGAAAAGATGCTTCTTTTTCTTCTTTGCAGTGGAGTGTTTCACCTGCAGCGTCGATTTTCGCTCGCAGCCCTTTCAAGCGAATAATTCGTGTCTGTTCCCCAGGGATCACGACGAAAAAGCAAGATGCAGCAGAGTTTCGAAATATTGTCAGGTAATAAACACTGAACTACAGTTGAACCTCGTTTATCCGGACCACCGGATTATCCGAATCAACTTTGTAGCCTTTAAAAAAATCTTGGTTAACATGGATAATTTTGAACTATAATAGTAAAGACGTAACTATAAGTACACACTAAATATTTACTTTTTATATTGGCCTATTAAAGATCAAGCACTTGCCTGACAGTGCTTTATTCCAACACCGCACGTGTTTAAACCGGAAGGTAGCGAACCAAAGCTTTGTTAAGAAATTATGTTTTTGCAAACACACAACAGAATTGTTCTCCATTTTTCAAAAAATATTATTCTATGGTAGGAAACTTGGGGTAAGTTACTTTTCTTCTTAATTTTGACTTATTTTCTCTCTTAAAAAAGTAATATTAAAAGACGTTCAGTCCTTGTTTTCAATTTCGGTGTTCACAAGTGAACAGGTTGCTAGGGTTACCACAATAAAGATTCAAGACATTGTCAATCTTTTCTAAAGATTTTTTAAAAAATGATGGAATTCTGTAAAAGTTGTTTCTTTTCTAGTGTAGTGTCTTCGCCGGGAAAACAATCGTCAATGAAGCATGGGGAAAACGAGTAAGCGGTCAATCAATTTCGATCGATTTCTTTTTATGTCATTGAAATATGATTTTGAAAAGGGCCGTATTCATATTAAGTTGAAAGATACATCAGAATTATAATCCCACTGTTGCAAAAATGTCCTTCAGATCAAACGAAAAAATGACGGCGATTTTCAATTAAAAAAAATGATGGAATTTTGTAAAAGTTTATTCTTTTCTAGTGTAGTGTCCTTGACGAGAAAGCAATCATCCACTTGGAAAACGAGTAAGCGGTCAACCAATTTCGATCGATTTCTTTTTATGTCATTGAAATAAGATTTTGAAAAGGACCGTATTCATATTAAGTTGAAAGATACTTCACAATTCTGATCCCACTGTTGCAAAAATGTCCTTCAGGTAAAACGACTAAATGATGGCGCTTCTCGATTTAAAAAAAAAATTATGGAATGCTGTAAAATTTGTTTCTTGACTAGTGTAGTGTCGATGCCAAGAAAACAACCGTTTTGCAATTCGCAATTCCAGCGCTCGAATACGCTACCTTGCGGTGATTTACAAAATTAAAGAAAAAGGTAAAACAAAGCGTTCCACGGGTGTCTGTTGGTAAACATAGGCAGTTTGTTATGAGTATTTATTAACGCATTTGATGTGTCTTAGATTGCTTTCAGCTACAGATATTGTTTCGTCCCTTAATAGTTTTCTCAAGCTTCTCAAAATAATCTTAGTTTTCCTTATTTCCTTCAAAAAAAGTGTTAAATGGTAAAAGCGTAAACACAAGAAAATTCTGGGTTAACAAACTTGGATAACGTTATACCAGGTAAAATTTTTTATTATTTTGTGTGAATTTGTAAGAATATGGGTTTTTCTTTAAATCTTAAATTAAGTTAACTAACTACGTAATTTGCATTAATTTTTGACGTTTAGTAATGCTTTTTGAATTCTCATTGCTTTCTACGTGATCCAGAATATCCACAAGACTTTGAAAATTAATTTTAAAAGAATAAAGTGAAAAAATCATGCATATGAACAAAATTTACCAGGCTTATGAGCATTTTCTATGCTTCGGCATGCGTTTGTTTTATCTTTTTCATCCGCCATTAGACAGTGGCTGCCTTGCCCTCTATAGTTTGTTGGAGTTGCGAGTTAAGGAAAACAAAAAGTCGATCTATAATTGTTCAAGATTTTATTTTTAGTGATTAAAATAAAAGTTGACTCTATTCGCAACTCCAGAGCTCGAATACGGTACCTTGCGGTGATTAACAATGCTACAGAAAAAGGTAAAACATTCCATTCCACGTGTTTTCTTTGTGGTAAATTACAGGCTTCAGAAAGTTTGTGGTGTAATGTAATTTCAGAGGAATTGAAAAGAAAGCTTCCCACAAACATGGTGAAAAATTACTGTCATTCACTAAGCTTCAAAGCAAGTTATAAGTCAAGCCATCTGTTTGTTTTACCTTTTTCATCTACCATTAGACAGTGGCCGCAGTGCCCCCTATAATTTATTGGAGTTATGAATTGCCTATTGGTTTCAGCCATAGACTAATAATACGAGTAGACCGAGCTTTCCCAGACTTCCTGATGAAAAAATTGGTTCATGGATACATCATGTGACTGGTGGGAGGCTTGGCGAAAACTTTGGCAGCATGGTTGCTAGATGGCAACATTATCTACAGTTTGGCACTCGACATGTATTTTAAGACGTAATGTGTATTCATTATAATTTTTTTCCAGGTGCAGAGATTAAACTGCTTTTCTTTTAGTTATGCATTATTTTGACATTAGTAATTAGTTTTTGTTCACAGTTTTCAGTAACTTTTATTTCATTCGGAACTGCTACGTCAGCGTTGGCGTAAACGTAATGGCTTAAACGTTTTGCGTTAACGCAAAAATGTACTAATCGGTATCTTAAATTGAAATTGTAAGTAAAAATCTTACCGTTTGCCGATTCTTTTTGGGCACTTGCATCTTTAATTGCTTAGAGAGTTATTGAAATTGACTAAAGAAAATGCACATTACTATCTAAACGAAAAACTCACTATACTAACAAAATATTTACAACTTAGAATAACAAATTTACAAATCGGACTCGATAAAAGATCATCCTTCCGTGTTCCATCAATTCTATTTATTTTATTTCTCGCGGGCGTTGATCCTCTGCTACGATCAATGCCCGCTGTTGCTAGGATATCCACCAGTCACATGGTTTGGTTTATGAGCAGCAAAAGGGTTGCCATAGCTCGGTCTATTCTTATTATTAGTCTATGGTTTCAGCTGGTTGAGGCTGAAGTGAAAGCAATTTTTCATTAGCTGATTTTGTATTACTTGCCATAGGTCCTTTTTTTTTCAATTTAGAAAAATACGAGATCTCTCACACATTTTTAACTTTTTTTAATGCGTAGAAAATCAGTTTTTCAATAAAAACTGAATTCGCAACTCCAATAAACTATAGGGGACGCTGCAGCCATTGTCTAAAGGCGGATGAAAAAGGTAAAACAAACAAATGCCGTAACTTATAACTTGTTTTGAAGATTAGTGAAGGACAGTAATTTGTCATAGTGTTCGTAGGAAGCTTTCTTTCCTATTGTTCTGAAATTACATTACACTATAAACTATCTGAAACCTGTAATTTACCCTACAGAAAACACATGGAGTGGAATGTTTTACCTTTTTCGGTAGCATTGTAAATGGTAGCAAGGTAGCGTATTCAAGCTCTGGAGATGCGAATGATAGAACTAGAATCTTATTTATTTAAAAGAAATCATGTCTAATGCGTTGAAGATGATACAACAAATTTCCTTCTTTTTTACACATAGAAACAATTCGCAACTCCAGCGCTCGAATACGCTACCTTGCGTTCGGTGATTTACAAAATAACAGAAAAGGGTAAAACATTGCGTTCCACCTGTTGGTAAGTAAAGGCAGTTTGTTATGAGTATTTGTTAATGCATTCGATGTGTCTTAGATTGCTTTCTGCAACAAAAATTGTTTCGTCCCTTAATGGTAGTCTCGAGCTTCTCAAAATAATATTAGTTTTCATTATTTCCCTCTAAAAAGTGAGTTGGTTGTCGTAAATGGAGAAAGCGTAAACAAAAGAAAATTCTGGATTAAAAAACTTCGCATTTGCATGAAATTAACAACAAATATGCTGTTCGAAGCTTTTTTTTTTTTTTTGAAAGAGGATAACGTTATAGCAGGGTTTTTTTTTTTTTATTGTTTTGTGTGAATTTGTAAGAATATGTGTTGTTGGGGTTTTTTTTTAAATCTTAAGCTCGAAAGAAAGATTTGACAACATTGCAGAAGACTTTTAGGGCTTAAATCTCCGCCTAATTTAAAAATAATTAATTTAACTAACCTTATTTTACTGCAGCATTTAGTTGGAATGGACAGCACTATGCAAAATATTTTCTTAAATATATTATCGCAGAACGAAATGAAAAATGCTTAACCGAAAAAGAACGTTTTGATGGGGTGGTGTCCTTCAGTCAAAGATACTACGTTTAGTCATTGAAATGGATAGAATGAGCAAAAAATAACAAAAATAATAATAATAACATGGACCCAGAAAATACTTTCATTTCCCCAACAGTTTTTTTTTTTTTTAATTAATTTTTTTAAATGTTCGATTTTTCAAACAAGGCGAGGTCTTGATGACGTCACAAATGATGCACTTTGCCACATCTTTCTACCACATTTCTACGTTATGATAATCAAGAAGCGAATTAAATGTTGCGCTCTACGCTTGCTGATTAATAGCAAGGGGCCATATCGTTGCCAATACACGTGAGTAAAGATGGGAATTAAATATTTTGCACTGTGAATGGCAACACAGAATGGCATTTCATCATTTGTGAGGTCATTGCAGAAGCCGTAAACAATAAAAGCGCTCCGATTTAAGTTTTTTTTTTTTATTTTAATATTAAACTTAAACAAATTACTTAAAAAATGGTCAGATTCTATGTTTTCAAGCATGCTCTTTTAGAAAAAAATACGTTAAAAATTTTGGAAACTACCGCATTTGAACAAAAACAAAAGCTGAGAATTTTCATCGCCAAATGGTTTAGGTTATGGTTTTAGTATTGTGCGAGAAAAGAGCCCTTGGCGAGATTTCGCATGTCAGTTAAACCATTTTTATTTTTTATCATGAGTGGATTAAAATGGTAGAAAGATTGCAGAATTCGACAGGTTTAAAGAAATAATGGAAGATCAATTAAAAAGAAAACTACCACCATGTATCCGTGAGAATTTTATTGATGATTTGCATAGCATGACAGAATTAAATCATTTAACCGACAAATTAGAAACTTGCGGAACAGAAAAAATGAAATTTACCGATTCGACAATTTGAGAAATAACTCGGCCACAAATGTAAAACAATTAGCGCTTGCCAAACAAGACAACGAAGTATCATCTTCCTCTTTTAATAATCAATCGTGATGTCATATAATTAAATTATCTAGCATTGTTATTCTTGTCAGTCTCATGGCCACAGTAAAAATGTAGTTCAAGAATTGATAAATATCGAATTCAGCATCGTGGAAATGGCTGCTTAGAACTACGAACGACGTTCTTTGCATTAATTTTTGACGTTTAGTAATGCTTCTTGAATTTTCATTTCTTTCTACGTGGACCAGAATGTCCACAAGACTTTAAAAATTAATTTAAAAAGAAACTAGTATGTTGTGGCCATCACGAAACTTTCTTCTATATTTTTCCTTTTTCTGAACCGTCTCCATGTTTAACGAGGAAGCAATATTCCCAACAAAAACAAAATTACACATGCAAGAACTTGACGACCATCCCAATGTCTGAATTATTGCAAAAGCAAAGCAATGAGCGAAAATTGAAAGTTATTTTAAAAGCCTTGCTTGAATTAATTACAAATATTTTATTTGTTAACAAACATAAGATGGCAACAGTTAAAAATTTTAAATCATTGAGATAATATTTCCGATCATTTCCATACAATTAAAATCACGAGAAATACGCAGACGACAAACTATTACGATTTATCTTTCTTATTGTTGCATTAATAAAGCTATTTTTATTCGCTAAAAAAATAATGATAATAAAAATAAATCAGCACCTCTTGGCGCGATTGGCGCCAAAGTTGAACCAAAGCCTGTTTACATATGGATTCACATATATTCCAAATTTCAACCAGAACGTAGCATTACTTCTTGAGATAGGGCACTCACAATGGAAAAAAAGAACGGGCGATTGCGCTACCCCCTTTTTAGCTGTTGACACCGAAATAAAATCAGCTTTTATACCCACTAAGGGCTACTTGCCGATAAATTTTTCTTTCATTCCGTTCATTATTTCTTGAGATACAGCAGTCACAATTGACGACAAGAAACGTTCTATAGCTCAACCCCCGTTTGAGTTATTGACACCAAAATTGAATCAGCACCTGTTCCTGTTACTGGCAACATATGGACCAAATTTTGTTTGATTCCGCCAGTTACTTCCTGAGGAATAGCAATCACGCGTAACTCAAAAAACGTCCCATTGCTCCACCCCCCTTGGATGAATTCGCGCCAAAAACCAATGGGCACAAGTTCACATAGGGGCACATATGTGTACCAAATTTCGTTCGATTTCATGCGGTAATTTTTGCTGTAGAGCGGCCACAAAAAACTGGTCACACACAGACGTGACACACATACACACACACATACACACAGACAGACAGACATTTTCCAAAAATAGTCGAAATGGACTCAGCACACCTCAAAACGTTCGAATCCGTCAAAATTCGAAATTCGAAAATTTGCACGAATCGAATACTTTCTTCTACATATTAGATATAGAAGAAAGTAAAAAACAAAGAAAATCATTCATACAGACAAAAATTACTAGGCTTTTTAGCATTTTCTACACTACAGCATGCGCTTGTGTTACCTTTTTCATTCGCCATTAGACGGTGGCTACAGTGCCCCCTATAGTTTGTTGGAGTTGCAAATTGAAGGGCTCGTGGCAGAAATGTGACAAGTCACAAGGAGTGACTTATCGATCAAAATTTTTGTTTCTCATAACTAAAATTGACATAAACATGACGATGGATTATCTCATTTGGAGAAAAATATATGTGGTTTTAGTATCGCAGAATATAGAATGCTTATTGGAAATTGGCCAACTGAAAAATTCACATCATGTGGCATATCACATTCTTGCCCCGATCCCTTCAACTGTATTCTCACCCATAAAGACAGGAATGTTTTACACGCATTAATGCTGCTGTTGAAGTACAAGGTTTGCAAGATCCAATATCACCCTTTAAACCGTTTAACATGCATTATTACTTTTCTAGCAAACAGAGCCAGCCTTAACACATGCAGGGCTCGATCGAAGGGCTCTGGCGGGGCTCTTTACAGAATGATTGTACAAATTTGAGAAGTGCCTTCGATTTTTCCGAGACGAGAAAGGATTTAAAACTGCCACAATGGGGTTGTTTTCTTCAGTCAAAAGTACTACTTTTAATCACTGGAATTGATAAAATGAGTTTAAAAAAAAAAAAAAACATGGACCCAGAAAATACTTTCATTTTCCCAACAGTTAATTTTTAATTAATTTTTTTAAATGTCCGATTTTGAAAACAATGCGTGGTCTTTATGACGTCACAAATGATGCAATTTGGCGCATCTTTCTACCACGTTTCCACGTTATGATAATCAAGAAGCGAATTAAATATTGCATTCTACACTTGCTATCAACCATATCGTTGCCAATACACGTGAGTAAAGATGCGAAATAAATATTTTTCTCCGTGAATAGCAACACTGAATGGCATTTCATCATTTGTGATGTCACACGACAGAAACGTAAACAATGAAAGCGCACCGATTTAAGTAATTTTTTAAAAATACTAAACTTGAACAAATTATTTAAAAAACGGTCAGATCCTATATTTTTAAGCATGCTCTTTCAGAAAAAAAATAATTTAAAAATTTTGGAAACCACCCTATTATCAACTGCCCACGGTCCCTGGAAGAGACTTCAAAGCTGACGTATGAAATCGCAAATTTTTAGCATTTTCTTTTTTTTTTTTTTTTTGTGTGTGTGTAAAATTAAGGGAAAGGGTAGAGGCAGAGGTTCCCTGTCTATCGAATTATTTTTAAAAATTAAGATAACTTTATGCTGATTGTGGTAACGATAACGAATCAGGGGCTTTTTTCAGAAATTTTTTTCGAAATTTTAGTCCCAGTTGGTGATGTTTGATGAAGATGGAGAAGAAAGGGAATTTGGTGATATCTTTTGTGGAAAACTTTTAAATTCAAAGGCTTTACGGCGCAATTTTAGGCCCATCATCGGTGACGTTAAGGGATTCGGTACCTCTTATAAAATGTTTTGTTATGAAGTGATAAAAAAGCAATTTTAGACCCTGTTTGGTAACGATAGAGGAAAAGGGAGGATATTCCCTCCGGAATTCTTTTCGAAACTGAAATCAATTTTATGCTATCCACGGAAAGGAAGGTTTCAAGTGTTTTCTCGTGGTAGTACTTTCTAATAGAAATTTTGAGCTGTTGTGCTGATGCTAAGGAAAGGGGTCATACTTAGAAAAACTGGTTCAGAGTTCTTCCCCCAGAAATGTTTCGAAATTTAAATCTTAAAAACACTATTTTAAGCTACCTTTGGAGACGTTAGAGGAGAAGAAGGGGAGGGGAGGATTGTGAAATTTATGAAACTTCCTTCCTTGGATAAATTTAAAAATTAAAAACTTGATGCAATTTTTGTCAGTTTTTGTGACAAAGGATGGGGTTTCGAGTACCCTCCTCCTGATTTTTTTTTTTTTTTAATTGAAGTCTTAAAAACGTATTTTTGGTCACGTTAGAAGATATGTCAGGGTTTGTTTTTTTGCCATTGAAGATTTAAAACCCAAATTTCAAGCTATAGGTATAAACGTTACAAGTGGAATGGAAGCTATAGGCAATTTGTGTTCTCTTTTAGAATTCTTATGGAGATGTTTTACGTGTAATAAGCACGCAGTATTTAAGGCTTAGTATTTATTCAATTATTTACTTATTTTTCGGAATTGCACCTACGTTAATTTTAGTTTTATATTAGAGAAATTGTTATTGCTGCTGAGTTTTAGCATTTTTTATCAACACAAATAAAGAAAGTAAAATAATGTAATAAAAATAAATATATAGTGTAATAGATAGCTTTGAAAATCCCTAAAATTTCGGGGTTTCGGGACAATTTTCGCATTACCCATCATGTGATAGCAAGATTCTGGAAAAGAGACTCTTGACCCTTACGTATTGCTCACCGTATTAATTGCCGATAATCATTTTAAAAATATGTACATTGGCTCCCTACTACCTAGTTCCTTTCTTTTGACCTGTAGTTATATTGTCAGGCGCGGATTCGGCTCAGGAGGAGGCAATTTTTTATCCAATTTTGGAGCCCCTCTCCACCCAGCGTCTCCACACCAAAATAAATTCATAAAGAGGAATAATCTCATCGCATCCATGGCAAGCAGGTGTGCAGCAGTCTTAGCTGTTCGAGGAGACCATACGCCCTATTAAAACTCATGCATCATGCCTAAATAGTAGCTTTTTTTTTATCGTTTACAAATAATCAAATTGTTGCCCCAAATCATCTCTTCATGTTTTTTCCATATTTTTAAGGAATTAAAGCTTAATTCCAAATTTTTTTACATATTTTTTCTGTATTGCGTATTGATACGCGTGTACTTCCCATTGTCTGCCAATACGTGGCTGTCTCGAGCGGTTTTCTCATTTTTTTTCTTGCTCCCCTAATTGTTTTGAACAGTGTAGACTAAACGACCTCTCCAAAACTGTAATCTTGGTTGATTCCAGAGCAGCTATTCATGCAGTTACAAAGATCAAATTTACAAAAACAAACAAAACAATTTAACAAAATTTACTCGGAAAGTTTTATTGGTCTGCGCGATCAGTCATGGACTTCCTGAAATCACTTTTTCTTTATTTCTCTGCTACAATTGTAAACTCCTCTAATTTACAGATTTCTTTTTTATTTTAAATTGTTACTTTTGTTGTATGTTCAATTGTTTATTGTAATTATTTTTCCTGTTCATGGCTGCCTTCTAAATGGATTAATATCTATCTCAATAAAGTCATATGTAACAACACTCTCATCAACTCATCAATTAAGCATATCATAATTAATATCAGTTGAGTTTATTTGAACTTTGTATTTCATTTCTCTTTGTGAGAAAAAAAAGATTTTGTTGGAGCGGGGCCCCTGCTGCTGCAGGGCCCTTTTGCTTTAATCGGCTTAAGGCCGGCTCTGTCTAGCAAGCAATCCTTTAACAGGAAATATCCAATGTTGTTTAGCAAAAATAAACAGATTACAGATTATTTGTGCTAAATAACGTTGGATATTTCCTGTTATTCCTCGGCACAAAGGTATTTATTTATTGCTTAAGCAATCCTTTGTTGGAATACATTTATCTGCCAAAAAGATTCAAATTAATACTTTTGTACATGTTTCAGGGCTCAATTACTCGCATCAGCGGAGTATTTGTACAGTTCATAAGGTCCTGTGAAACAGACTGCCATGAAACTTGCGTCGAGAAAGGATACGGCATCGAAACAAGTGACTGCAGATACTGCTGCAATGAAAGTGTTCCCAACAGTGCCCGTTGTGGATTTCAAGGCTACAAATCCACAGGGACGAAGTTGAAAAATACATCAACTTTCTTACTATTACTGTGTTCACTACTTATTTTTCCCACATAAATTGTTTGTGAATATATATTTTGCAATAATTTTATGTTGAGTCTATGATGGTTACTATATGAGTTCACTGCATCAGAAGACCATACAGGTGATATTTGCAGATACTACTTCACACTGTCTATACAGAATGTCCTGCCTGTTTTAAATATCCATTAGTGGAAAGAAATCTCTAGAACCTATGATGATTGGCAGTGAGATTTATAATGAAAGAGGGTTTATGAAATATGCTCATATAATTCTTCAACCTATTATGATTCATAAAGAGTTTTATTAAGAGAATGACCATTGGGTGTATGAAATATGCTTAGATAGTTTTTAAATCATATCCGATAAGTTGTTTATGGAATCTAAAAGCCATTGCTGCACTACAATTTCATTTCAACAGATGTATCAATATATTTTCGCATAAAACATCCTCCAAAGACTCCAAAATATATTATATCCTTCTTTTATTGCATGAACTTTATGAAAAATATGAACTCTACCTCTATATAATGGAATTAAATATTAAAGATTTCCAGAAACATTGCTTAAATGATTTCATTTGGCTCGTCTTGCAAAGTCAAAAAATATCAATTTAATATTGTTCCTGGAAACTTTCAATAATTGCATTATATAGAAGTCAAGTCCATGTCCTTCCTGAGGTTCATGCAATAAGAGAGGGATTTAATATATTTGGAGTCCTTGTACAGCATTTACTGCAACAATTAATACAACTGCTACCAAAGAGTTTCTTTTGCAAAAATAATCTAAAAAATTTTATGGATACATATAGAGCTAATAATTAAGCTAAATAAAACCAATTTTATCTCAAATTTTAGAAGCTTTGTTGACTTTTCTTATTAATTTCTTAAATCTTATTTTGCATCTCCTTCAGAATTTGCTATTCAGATTTGTGTGCCATAAAACTAAAATAAACCAAACAAGGAATTTTGAATCTTTTAATACAATGACGTTGGTTATGTAAGTTCAGATGCTGATGCTTCTTCCTGCAGCAGAAAGTGTTGCATGTTTTTTGCACAAAAGAGAAAACCCATTTCCTTCTGCCCAGTATTTTTTTTTTTTTTTTTTTTGGCATTTATTTCTCCTTTTTTTTCTGTCATTTGCAGATTTTTTTAAACATTTTCCTGTACAGTGACAAAATGAAATTTGGAAATCATCAAATAACATCATAGCATCATGAGATTCAATGAAGTTATGAAAATCTCTTATGAAGTATGTTTGAAAACTAGATAATGCAGACACTACTCTGCAGTTTTGAAAAGTTTTAGTTGAAGCAATTTGTAATAGTCTAAAGTTTAGGAAACCAAAATAAGTTTACACAAATGCCCAGCATCATACTTTACTTATGGGACAGTAGTTTCTAAATTTGACTTTTTTTTGTAGGAAATCAAAGTATTTGTCAATTATTTTTATTGGTTTGTTAAAAAGGTTTTAAAATGTAACTATATAAAAATCATAGCTGATTTTCAACTTTGCTGCACTGCAGCAAATGTAAACAACAAGCTACCAAAATCAATCGGAGAAATTGCCTTTCAACCAAAAAATATGCACACAATTGTAAAAATCATATTTGATGTATTTTGATTTCAGAGGTACATACTATAAAATATAGTTTTTCAGGTTCTTAGCGAACCTTTTCCAGGTTTTATGTAAAACTTGTTTTTCGTGAGAACTGTCTGAAATTTGAAGAATAATTCGAATTCCCTGAGTATTCCAAGTGTTCCTTGAGGTGCGTGAGCCCTGTCTAACATGCAGTGCCAGATCTTCCAATTTTTCCAACCGAGGAAAAAACTTTCTTCAAGTTTTTATATTGAGTTTCAATTGGGAAAAAAACACAGAAAAGGAGTGAATTTGCTGCCAGGTGCAAAGGCTCAGGCTTAATTAGTCCTAGATCTGGCTCTGCTAATATGGGAGCACGAGATGTTTTGTTACATTCTGATTTTTACTTCCTTTTACAAAAAAGGAAGTATTGTATTCGAGAAGAAATTTTCACTCAGAATTCGGCCTTAATTTCCATTTTGCTCATCCCCGAATTAATGTTGAGTTTTTTTTCAACCCAACCACATGCGCATAAGTGCCTAAGAACGTATAAAAACCCGAAGTATTCATTTGACATTCCCCGCGAGTTAATTACAACGACTTTTCTCGTGATGTCCGTATGTACATATGTATGTGCGTATGTATGTCGCATAAATCAAGAACGGTATGTCCTAGAAAATTGAAATTTGGTACTTAAGACTCCTAGTGGGATTTAGTTGTGCACCTCCCCTTTTGGTTGCATTCCGGTGTTTCTAAAGGGGTCTTTTGTCCTTTTTTGGGGGAAAATCATTGTTAATTTCGATACGTATACTCAAGTGGTGTTATAATTTGGCGGACACTTGGCGATATATCGCCAGTCTTTTGGTCGTCAAGTTGGCGACAAATTTGACAATTTTTTTTTAAAATCTGGTTTTAATTTGGCCACTGGTGGTGATATTTAGAGAGTAAACTATTGAATCACATTAAAATTGCCAATAATGGGAAAATGACATTAAAATTGGAGTAAAAGGAAGTCATGTGATGCACACATCAGCTCGTTTAAACCTTATCCGATACAGTCTTGGATGGAGTGGATGTCTTGTCTGATTGTGCTGAAACATAACTGCAAGAGTCCCTTTGGATTTTCTCCCAGCTTTGGTGCCAAGATCTTGTCCAGTGGAGAACAAAGAAAAGTATTGAGCACTTTCTCTTACAATCAAATTTCTTCCAATCCCGTCATACAGGGGTGTCAGATGAGGGTTGATTGGCTTTGAAAAGTTAATCTGTTTGCATATATGTGGCAAATTTTTTGTTTCCTAATGAAATTTGAATTGAGTATATAGACTTTGCCCCCTTCCTCTCCCTCCCCCGGAAAATATTCAAAATGATAGGTCTGGTTCCACCAATTAATTAATGATGGGTCTTTTATCAATAGACTTTAACTAAACATCATTTGAAACTCATATTACCCCACGCAAAAAATGAAGTGGTATGCCATTGATCCAATGGATAGCATTAGAAATTCTAAGACAAGCTATGGTAAAGGAATATGAATGAAGTTTCAGACTGAATTTCTAGTTTAAATTATTGTAAACTAGGGGCCTGTCCCAAACTTGTTCAGGTTGAAAATCATGTCTTAAATAAATATTATGCAGACTTTTTGTTTTAAAATATCATCGTATGCAACTTTTTTCTTTTTTTTTAGGTTTTGAAAGAAACTGATTCACTTCATTTCCTAATCAAGAGAGACTAGCTTTTACTTCCCCGTAAACAATATAATCTTCCAATATGCAACGTTGTACGTTTGACCGTCAGTTTTGATCATGGTGATGGCATAAGAAATTTTCATTAGAAATTGCAATTACTTATATGGAAATGTCCTAGGATTATGGGATTTTGAGAAATATTCCTGACTGACCTGTTGCTGGTCCAGTAAGAATGATACGGTAAATCATATTAGTATATATTGATTTTACTTATCCAGTTATGATTACATATCCAGTTCCATTGCATACATAAGATAAATTAAACTGTCACAACGAAATTGTTGGAATGCCGCTTTTAATTTTAATACAATGAATATGGGCTCTTAAATGTGTTCTTAAGGTACAGAGTTTCTAAAAGGAAATGACTTTAAACAGGTTTAAAGTATATCTGAATGCTTTCATCAAGGAAACCACAGGAATAGTTTGGCAAGAGTCACCGGCAAATGCAAAAACGACACCTCTCTCAATGTTGTCTTACTCTTTTAGTTCTTTTGGAATCCACAGCTTCTATATTCCAACAGTGGGTTTCGAACATCCGTAATACATTATGGAGCAGACCTTTTGAAGACGCTTTCCAAATGGACTATTTTTTTTTCTTATGGAAGGAACGGAGTCTTTCTGAAGGGAGACATTCCAAGTATTTAAAATCTGGAATGCTCAGTTTTTCGACCACTGAGTAAAATTACTGCAGTTAAGTTTTAAAAAAAGCTTCATTTTGGTTTAATTTATTAAACTCTTTTCAGTTCCACCGGGTATGCCAATGAACATTAATTTGCGTTCTGGCATCATAGGCGAGTCGCTGATCGTTTACTAATTTGGTTGCGTGATTGGAAACATACTCATTCAGTAGGTTGCAATCATGTATCAATCTTGTTCGGAACATATAAACATACAAAAACCACTCTCTCTCTTTATAACATACTAGTGGTACCCGCACAGCTTTGCCCGTAATAGAAAAATTAAAAGGTCTTTTGGTTCGCTGGTATATTTACAAATAAGGTATAGTGAATTTTCTTGCCAATTGGCTTGTTCCCATGTTACGGTTCCACGTTATGATAATTTCGTATCTCGCCAATCGGCTTGTGCCCATGTTACGGTTCCACGTTATGATAATTTCGTAATTTACTCGTCCATCTTATGATAATTTTGTTCTTAAAATTGGAATAGAAAAAGAACCACATCGAATTTTCGAAAAATCTCTTCGAGGTGCACATGCTACACCCCCATGCTACAAACTAACTTTGCGCCAAATTTCATGAAAATCGGCCGAACGGTCTAGGCGCTATGCGTGTCACAGAGATCCAGACAGAGACTTTCAGCTTTATTATTAGTAAAGAAGTATATATTTTAATGTGCAAGTTTGTGCCTTTCATACAAAGAAGAAATTTTTTGATTAGGTGTAGTGGTTCCGGAGATTACCAGGAACATATAAACATACAAAATAAACTCTCTCTTAAAAATATTAGTATAGATAAAAAAAACCTCACAGGGTAGCCCGAAATGCATGCAAAATTACAAATATTAGAAGCACGGATTAATATAATCTATTTGCACTACTTGAATTCAGAAACTAATTTGCTTGAAGCGAATCCCAGTTATAATCCATTAAAAAAAATTTTTGATGCATTAACATTATGCGACTCTAAATGGATCACAATGTCCAAGGCAAATAGGATGATACATATATCCTATGCTCTGCTGCCTAAAATACATGTAAAGGTTTTATCCTTTCTTATGCCGCCAACATGACTCTTTTCACTCGCTTCTAATTTTTAGCATTCAGTTCAAAGAGAACCTTCAACTACTTTGTCATTGCAAGTACAGGGCAACCAGTGCTTGTGTTTATGTATAAAGAATAAATCAGTGCAAAACATAAACTGGTAGCGAAGACAAACTATTGGTTTAAAAAATTAGTATAAGTACATGTATGCATAGTTTATAGCCAATGCCACTCCGTAAGAATGCACCTTTCATATAGTGAAAGAATTTTTCAAATGGCTGCAATGGTTCCAGAGAGTACCTCGAACATATAAACACACAAAAATGTTCCCCCTTTCTTTATAATATTAGTAGAGATAACTTAAAATACATCCACTTAACTCCTCTCACAAAGTTCAGAAAATTGATGTAAAAGCAAATACAAATTTAAATATTTATTTCATTAACTGTACAATACAAATGACACACGCTGCATAAAAGCCAATAACTTATCACTTAAAAATAAGACTTAAATACAAAAGCTATAAACAAAAGTTGTTTTATTTGCTATGCACAAGTCTAGCTGCAAATGTTAGTTTGAGCGAATAAAAAATATAGTTCAACAGTCTTGGCAAGATAAAAACAATAACAAATTGGTGCATAGCTACTATACAGTCGTAAATAAAACAGGTTTTCTTAACCTAAATGAACAAATCCGGGAGATCAAAAATGTTCTAGTTATTGAGAACTTTTTCTTTGCAGTATTCTTCAGCCTGAAAAAAGGAGAAAATTTTTTTTTAGCAATATGAAATCAAATCTTAAAATGCATGATTATATCATCGATTTAAATTTTATTAGAATCATTATTAAATAAAATTTTCCATTCAAATTACCTGTTTTTATGTGTATGTTTGTTTTTTGGGGGGGGTTTTCAATTGCAGTGCTTATCTAACAATTTTTAAAAATGTGTTACAAAAGAAAAAAAACTTTCTTTGATACAATCCTTCTCCTTCACACACAAAAGAAAGAAGGAAGAAAAGCTTCAAAATGCATGAAAAAGATAATAATAAATAAATAAATAAATAAATAAATAAATCAGTGCAAAAGGAGAAGCAAATGAAAATTTTTAATTTTTAGTCTAAATCAGAGCAATTTACTAGGCTTTTCTCAAAAGAATGCTTTACTAAAAATATATTGAAACTGGTAAAAAGTTATGTTTCCTAATTACACTGCACAGCAAAAAAAAAAAGAAGAACTTCAAAATGCTTCTGACACTATTCTTGCTCATTCTTATGAAATATGACCAGCGCCCCCCCCCCCATTTCTGGGAAATGGCACCCTTTTTGGGGGGGGGGTGGAGAGTTTTATAGTCGTCATTTTTACTAGGAACGGAAAAGAGCATTATATTAACTATAAACAATCTTTTGAGGGGTTGGAGAGGCACTAAGTTCAAAACATGAACATTTGTAGCAATAGCTCAAGGGAGTATTCCCCTTAAAACATTTAAAAAAATAAACAAAAAGCCTTTTTTTCTAGGGCTCTGTTTTACAGTTTCCTCATTTATTTTTGGGCATAAAACCAGAGTGTTGAATCCACTCTTATGAGTCCCATGTCGAAAAAAATTTTCATGTTGGAAAAAAAAATCTTGGAAACACTGCATATTGTATTTGTGTCGTACCGCAGATCTTGTGTAAAAAACTTCACTTATTATTTATAATTATTCAAGTTACCTTCAGACATAACATTAAAATGATATTAAGTATGCTTATAATGTGGCATTAATATACAGTTACATTTCTGGAGATGAACCGCCCTATTGTTTATTACTGCATCAAGTGATAACTGAAAAAATTAGGGGGTGCCATTTCCAAAAAGTGGACGGTGATTGGGAAAATTGTGAGGTATTTGGATTTGGGAGACATTTTACATAATAGTCAACAAGAATGACGTTAGAAACATTTTGAAGGTTTTCTTTTTTTTTCTTTTAACTGCTATTTTATTTTTTCTTTAGAAATTGCAAAAGGAGTGTTTAATTACTATTCCTAATGAACATTATATTTCAGATACGTTTTTCCCTAACACAGTATAGTTAAATTGATGGCTACTATAAGTCATCATAACTTGACAGAAATCTTAGGTGATCATTTATTATCAAACTCTTGTTGCATGTTTTTCTTTTTTTTCTTTGATGATAACTTTAACTAATACGGGGGAAAGTTGAAAATAAATCTTACACATCAAACCTTACTCATACACAGACAACAATATTTGATTATGAAAAATATTGTACCATACAACTAATATGTTAAAGCTACGCCAACCATTGTTCGAACACTAACACTAACAAATAGATAAGACACAATATATAGAAAGATAATAAGAGTTTTCACGTGCAAAATTTTGTAACATTTTTTCAACTGCTGTTTAAAAAAAAAATCACTAATATAACACTATACAATTTTTACTTAAATTCACAGAACAAAGTAAGTATAAGTTAAAAGATATTCCAATAATTGGATTATAAGTAAAGAAATGACATGGGTTGTGTTTTACATTTCTTCATAATTTGAATGGTAGTAACACATTTCCCAATAACTAACACAGTAAATTCCCAAAAATTTAGTATAAAGTTTCTTTTGCCATACTAACTACCATTTAGCTAACCGAAGCTTTGTAGCTTCGCCTTTTTGAAAATGCAAACCTTCCATTCAAATAGAGGTGAATTTAAACTTGAGATGCATTTACAGCCCTCTGTAAAATCCAATGTTTATTTCACTTCTGTTCAGTATCATTTAATAGTGTTTCTTAGTAAAACACTACAAAACAGAATGACAAGAGTTATATTTTAGGTGCTGTTTGAGACATTACAAACAATTAACTAGAGAGGGATTAATTATTTTTAAGTTTTAACCCGGAAAATGAAGTACGGAAAAACTACAGCCCTTTTTACTGCAGCTGTATTTAAATCAGAAAAAAATCAACAGACAAATTGTTTTCATCTTACTTTGCATGCTGATGCATGAAGTGCTGACTTGCACCAGTAGGATGGCCCAAATGTACATTTGTTTCCACCGACTAAGTGTACTTGTCCAGCGGGTCTGGAGCACAATTCAATATCCTAATAAACAGAGAGAGTTACTTTAGATATGGCTTATATAATTGCATTTTTGAGAGACATTTCTCTACAGGGAATATTTGAGTGGAAGTAAAGGAGAAGGGGGCGCATGTGAGCATATGTTTTAACTAGGATACTTCAAACGAAAAAAGACATTCTGTAAAATTCTCAATAGATGACAGTACCAATACTACTTCTTAAACAAAGTTTCAGAAAAATGAGCCTGTAATGAGATTTTTTTGGTTTTAGCAAGCGTGTATATGTTTTTAACACTGAAATCTTTAAGTGAAAACAGTTTAAACAGGGGATTTTCAACAGATGGTCAGGCAGGGAGATTGGCACCTTTCCATGGAAATATTTCAATGGTAATCTGATATTTTTAACAAACATTATTTAAAATATTTAGTTTTTCAATAAATAACATATACAACATTTCTATCCTGAATTTTGTGATTGCTTTTCATATTTTGTCTTTGTAAATTGCTCTCAAAGGTTCGTTTATTTATGTATAATAGTTGCAATGAACACTCATCTTTACATTCAATTATTGCAAGTAAATTTACATAACAATTTAACAGATAAAATAATATAACAACTTAATATCTAGTAAAGTTTTTTCATTATAAAACATTCACTGGTCCCAAATTTAATCCGGTGTGCAGGCGAAAAAAAGATGCTGGTTTAAAAAAGTTAATAGGCTAATATTATTTACTGCAGAACATTTTTAAACACGTAGGTAAGACAATTTTTCTTTTTCATTGTTTTCTCAATTTAAAAATGTATATGTATTTGCAATTTAAGACTTAGGAAAATGATTGGGGTTTTGAACCATTCATCTGGGGCATATGTGAACAGTTGCCAATGAATGACATTTACCTGACACAAATTTTTCAGATCAAAAAAGATAGTATTAAATGAAGCGTGTGTGAAATTCATGCAAAAACAAAGTTTTTTTTCCTGATCTAGGGTGTAATCACAAGTAGTGTCTTTGCTGTACTTTTCTGTTAAATTAGATCACTAAAATGTGTGAGGAGTTTTTATTAAAATGTATTTCAATGGACTGCAGATCTAAATTTGCTACCAAATTTTTTACTTCAACTGTAAAGGTCATATGCCTTGATTTTCGGGAAACAAATCTTGACAAATACTGTAATAAATGTGAATCTTAGGTTACAACCCCTCAGATATAATCTGTATTTATATTTTTTAAAAAAAATATTTTTCATTGTAAAATAAGTTTATTGTTTTGTTTTTGGAATCTTGTTTAGCACCTTACACACGCCCACATGTTTTATTTCGTACTAAATAAATTAATTTAAAAAATAAAAAAACATTAATTGAGCTTGCTTTAATACTTCTTTTCACACTTATAAATTTCCCTGACTTATTTACAACTAAACTATGCCCTGCAAATGCCAAGTCTGTACATACAAATTATCCTCCCTGTTTAAAGTATACATAGAAAAACAATTTAGTTTTAACGGAGAGCAAAATACAGGAACCATAACATACCTGGCAAACCTGCTTACTGTCGGCCAGTTGTCCAATCATTTGTAAAATGCAAGGACCATATGTTTCAAGAATAGAAGTGCATTTAGCCTGGTATGATGATGGCAATACAGAACAGACTTTTTCAATAACTTGAGTGATCTCTTTATCAACATCATCTTCTTCTAGAAGTTTGTCAAGATAATCCACTACAGTAGTACATACTGAGCATTCGTCAATGTTAAATGAATGCAAAGGAGCAACTGGAAAAGTTGAAAATATAATTAATAATGGTGACGGATAGTGTTCCCGCTAGGCCATTTTTGAAGGGCGCAGCGCCCTGCCTTTTTCCATATCAGCAGAATGCGCCCTGCCCTTCTTTTAGATCGCGAAATGCGCCCTGCCCTTTTCAAAAATATGAAAATGCACCTTTTGTTTTTAAAAAGATGCCTCAACCATCGTTTCGACCTGCCGCGATATCAGGGCAATTTTATTTGTCCAGCGATCGTCTACAAAAACGCCCATGTCTTATCCTTGTTCCCAGAATTTCACCTTGAAAACGGCCCCATAAACAAAAGGAGAAGCTAATACCTAGGGGAAGAAGGGATGAGATTTTCAGAATTCAAAGAGGCTTATCAGTAGGAAACAAAGGCATGTTCCTCCCTTCTACTGGGGGTTGGTTTTTGAAAGGTTGTGGGAAGGAGTGGGGTCTTCTGGGAAAGGAGAGATCTTTGCTTCATTCCTTCCCATCCTTGATCTTCTGAGAATCAACAATGAGAGAGGGAATAGGACAATTTCATAATATTTCAGCCCTTTGTGTCCTTTTTCGTGTGCACGTGGAAATTAGGCTTAGCCAATTATAGCGCATTGCTAGTGATTGTGTAGCAATCTTTTCACATCTGTTTCTGGAAAGTTAACTTTCTGATTGTTTCCTAAGAAGAACATAGGACAAAGCTTACTGGGCTAAAATGCAAGGGTATTTTTTTAATATCTCGGATTTTTAACCCCATCCCACAAAAAAAAAAGCCGTTTGAAATGAAAACATCGCATTGACAGGACGTTCATTCAATTCTTTCCTTTTTGCTAAGTATTTTTATTATCTTTGTATATTAAGTGTTTTATATATAAATAATATAACAGATTATTTAAAACACTTATTGACATAATAAAAATTATACTTTTGACTAACTTGTGCTTTTTTTCTAACTGAAAAAATCTTGCACTGTTTCTCTTTCATTCATAAATATTATACAATTGATTTTTAAAAAAATCACAAAATTAAAATGGCGAAGTATTAAATTTTCACAAAAATTGTCTGAAATAAAAATCTTAGCTTGGCCCAAGCTGCTTATGCATTGCATTTAGGAGCGCATACATCTGCAAACACATTTGTGTTATGAATTTGAACAACTCCAAGACTAGGAAATAGAACTCAAATAAAATCTTTTTAGTTTTGCAACTTGCTACCACTGCATTTTTGAAGCACTGCACACAGTATTTTAAGTTAATTATTCTATTTGAAGTGAAATATATTTAAAAAAGGAGAATTTACACTCATCACAATTTTGATGTCTACTAAAATACTTAATGGCACAATGCACATTACTAGGCAGTTTGCTTGGTAGAAAAGGGGGATCAGTTATTAAATACTGTTCTTCTTTAATTGAAATTCAAAGGGTTTTGAAATGCCTAGAATTTTTTTAAAACTCTTATAGGTAGTTAAAATTATGGTCTGAAAAGTGTTGAAAAACACCCAAAGCCAAGTTTCAGCATTAGCTAAATGTTCCTATGGAGTGTGGAGAATGTGCTTAGCTTATTGTGTGTGAGGCATTTGTGTGTGTGGGGGGGGGGGTGAGCTAACCCTATTCTGAACACAAGTGCGTTTTCAGGATGAAATCATATTTAATACTAAAGTCAGTGGTGATGGCGATCAAGGGGGGGGGGGGGTCATGGTGCAGACTAGACTGTTTGAATTTTTGCAAGGTGTTTTTTTGGTTGTTTTGCAAGGAGGGGGGGCACTCATTCCTTTTTGAGTGGTGCATCATTGGTCTTGGATGGGGGGGGGGGACACCGCGTTGAAATAGTGCCCCTTTTTAAAAAAGTGCCCCTTTCAAAAACCAGCACCCTGCAATTTTTTTCCTAGAGTGAACACTAGTGACGGATATATACTACACAAATTTTATTTGTGATACAATATGTACATTAACCAAACACCATTCATGAACAGTTTTAAATTCTATTTTTATTATTTATTTGCTTTTCCTAGCATTATTTTTTTTAAATATATTAAAGCACGAGCAGTTGGCCTAATGCATTTCAGATGCCCGTTTTCTTAAATAGTTTTTACACTTGGAAATGAACTGTTGGCTGGCACTACGTGTTACATGTTGTAGCAGACAAAGTGGTTAAAATAAGGTGGTGGATGCAAGCTCTTTTAACCCTGGTACAAAATTAAAAAGGAATTTTTTTAAAGAATTACTTTCACATAGCTCGATGCAGAATAGACTTCTACATACAATGCACTAATAAATGGAAAATTGCAATTTTTGGACTTACGTCAGTCTGGGTCTGAGGTACAGAAATATTTAGCATTTTATCGTTAATGATGGTCAAGATCGCGACAGGACAGTCTTGCGATCAAATACAGTCTAAAGCTGCATTCTGAAAACCTCACAGTTACTGAGGCAGTTATAAGAAAATGAACTGCAGTGTGGCTTTGATCAATAGGAAATGAGAATGGGTCGATGTGTGAAAGTGTCAATTCGGAGTACATTGGAGGGAACAAGCAATCTATTTATCCCGTATTGCAAGTAAATACATTTTTTTACTTTACAGACGGACCTTGCATGTTTGAATAAGAGCCATTTTATTGTAAATCATGCATGCAACTTCTAAAATGAAAAAAAAAGTTCTTTTGAATCCAAATGACATAAAATGAGGAAATAAAAGAGTATAACTAGAACTAAAAATAACATTTCAAAGAAATATGTATGATTATATAAGCATATCCAATATTATTTGACATAAATTTGTTTTACAGTTGCAGAAACTTATGTGCAATTTTCACTGCAAACATTTTGCAAAAGTAACAATGGATTTGTTTACATGAACAATCAGTACAAAAGCAAATCCCTTAAAATAACCATTACTATTATTAATCTTAAAAAATTTAAGTGATATACATTTTAGAATATCACAATAATCACAAAATATGATTTCAATCATACCTGGAATCAACAATGTCTTGTTTCCACAAAACTTCATTGCATTGCACATGGAAGTAGGGTCAATTTCTTGAGCAACTAACACCAAAAGAGAATCTCCATATTCGTCAACAAAAGCTTCACAGTTTTTGGCATAATTTTCAGGTAAGATATTACAGACCCTTTTCAACACATTTTTTACTTCTCCCTGTAAACAGAAAAATTCAGTGTTTAACTATAAGTGTTTAACAGCAAAACTTATATGATTCAGCATTAGAAAATAATCTTAGTTATGTAATATTTAAAAAATATGAAAAAGCTACAAAAACTTAAAGCATTGGTAGATAAATAATTCTGCATGTAATCATGTCATATACAATGTTTTGATTAAAGTGGTTAAGTAGTAGAAAGAACCTTGACTGGATCATTTGGGGAAAAAGAAAATAAAATAAAAAAAAATCACTCATGAAAAAAAAGAAAGTAACATGCACAATATTAAAACTATACTAACATTACTTTTAGGACTTTATATTGGTCTTTCTTTTATTACTTCATTTCAGGCTTTATACTTAACGTTAATTTTAAGAGAGAGGAACACAGAATAAACGCACAAATAACTGATTTAACTGAAAATTTATCACAATCTTAAGGAAATTTTCATAAAATATATGGAAAGGAAAGTATCATGCAATTTAAGAACAGAAAGCACAAGCACAATTTTCCTATTTGGAAACCTTATGCATTTCAGAATTTTAAAACATTCAGTTTAATTAGGTAAATAAAATCACTGTTACATATATTAAAACTATCACATGGCATAGTAATTCTTCAATTTCTTTCAATAAAATAATAGCAATTAATATTTAAAATTGCAGTTACTAAAGAAGAGTAAAATACTAATATAGCTAAGTGATAATCAAAATATATATAGAACCATGCTACTTGCATTTACATTTTAAATCCAGTTATTATGATTTTTAATGAATAACCAATACAACACAGATCAGCAGAGCAACTGAACTAAGTGAGAATGAAATTTTAATGAAAACTGCATCCACTGGTTTAGGATTTAAAGTAGAACCTCCAAAATCCAAGCTTAAAAAGTCGGAGATTCTATTTTTTGGTTTAGTTTTTCCTCCTGAAATATCATTATTGTTTTGAGTCATGACAAGAAACTTTTGAACAGCAAACTTAGCTTTGTATAGGCCCCAGGGCTGATTTGAAAGAATTTCAAAATTTATTTTAAAAGATTTTTTTCCCCGAAGCCCTTTTATTGTGAAAAATTACAATCATTGCAAATTTCTTTATGTTTTGGATAATATGAGTCGTCCTAAATCCAAGATCTCAACCCCAATTAAGCCTGACTTTTAGCTGTGTACTGTAAGAAATTTCTTCACCAGCACAAAAAAATGGAGAATGCAAAGCTCTATATCCTTGATATAACAAAGAGGGGTCTTTGTAATTTTAAAACATGTGCCCACGATTTTACTACAAATTTGATTTCTTACTCTGGGTTTGTTGCATGTGATATTTTTTGTGGAATTATACCAGACTTTAGTTTGAAGCTCAAAACAAGTGATTTTCAGAAAGGTTAAACATTTTTATTTATTTATTTATTTTGACACTTATACAGAAAAAAAAAATACTTCTACAATTATTACTCTGAATAAAGGGAATTTGCAAACTAGCAAAAACTTACGTGCATTAGTAGTAAAGACTAAGAAAAAGCAGCAGAGCTATATTTACATACTTTCAATAGTCACATTTCGCCATGCTAGAAATATTTTCTGCTGAAGCTTTGAAGGCAGTAAAATTTAAATTATGATCTTCTAAAATTCTCTTGACTTTAGATTAAGTAAATTACTCAAATAAGATGAACAGAATAAAAGAGATGCGTATATTAAGCAAGAAATGTAACAGACCTGAGTATCAGTATTCATAAGCTGCTCCTGAAGAAAATGTAGAAGATATTGACAGCCCTGGCATTCAACATCTATAGCTAAAAATAAATAAAGAAAGAAATGAGTAACTAAATGAATATGGCTTGCTAGAAAAAAAATAATTAAGCATTTCCGAAGACCATTTATCATGAAAGGCATTGTAAAAACAAAAGTTTGAGATCAAAGCCATGCAGCATGCAATTTGCTGTTAGTAATTTTCCTTTTCTGGAACAGAAGCATGAGATAAATAGTAATAATATTGAGTTAAGCATGCATTATATAATAACAAACAAATAAAAAACCTTTTGATTGCCATTCTGTAAAATTTTCTTTTTCTAGAAAAAAATGAGTTTAGAATGAAAATCATATTATAAATATATACCAGTTTAAAAATTACTTCAAAAACAATAGATAAAAGTATGGTTAAGACAACTATACCTCTCATGAATGCTTCGAAAAGTAGGTGCAAAACTTACATACAGAACAAACATAAATATAGTACACACAACTTAAGTTAACTGCTCCATTTCAATTAAAATTTAGCTGATTAAAATGCATATTAGTGATGCATCTGATTGCTTATATAGCCTGATTACTTTATAATGACTCATCCAAATCTGGATGGTAGATTTCAGCATACTAGACATGTGATTTGACAACATTAAGTATTTAATTTCTTTCAAAATTAGCTTAGCTAGATAACTACAAAACAGATACTTATCAAAGAAAATTTGTAGACCATGACTTCCTATGGCAACAAATAGCTTTCTGCAATGAAACCTTTCTGGTTAGCCATTTGGGTTAGATCTATTAACTTCATCTATCAGACTAATTTATTTTTATAAGTGAACTAACTATTCATAAATCTTCAAATATCTTCTCAAGATTAAGAAAATGCAATTGAGAAAAAAGCTAAAGAAACTCATATGTTTAATTGATTTTTTTTTCTTCTCATTCTCATATTGTAGCACTTTACCCATTGATACTAAGACATGCTATAAAACAAAATTTTGTACAAGCCCAAAACTGGAATCCTCATTAAAAATTTAATCTTTTAAAAGTCGTATTTAACGATAAAGGAATCATATGTCACTGTATGATTTAAGCATGGAAAAAGCTTTAAATCCATGATAAATGGCTTATAGAATTGAATGCTTCTGGACATTTTACTATCGAATGTCTAACACAGTGGTTCACAAACTTTTTCTGAATCAATGTGCCTTTTTGGAATTTGGATTTTTCAACAGATTTCTCCCCTAAGTAAAACTCTGACTAATCATAAGTAACAAAGAAAAATAAATATAACATAACCCTGCATATATTAGTGATGTTCTGGATATCTATATCCGTTATTTTTTTTGATGAATTTTAAACAAATCTTTTCTATTCTAAAAATTCTTATATATTTGAATAAAAAAACTCTTACATTCTATTTAAATTAGGTTTTATTCCCTATTTAAATTATAAGGCGAATCATTTCCGAAGCCAATTTGCACCCCTCCCCCTTGCAAAAAGGAAGGGGTAATAAGTTTTAAAAGTGTGTGCCTGTATGTCTACTTGAGGCATTTTAGCTCCTAAGCAGATGAACCGATTTTGATAGTTCTTTATTCGTTCAAAAGGTGACTTGATGAAAGTTTTCTTGGCATGACCTCGTTTTTGTAGAACTTTAATTACAGGAGATATTAATGAAAACCTGACTTAAAGCTTTTCAATTATGGTAGTAAAAACTTACTTGTACATTGAGAATACTGGCCCTAATTGAAAGAAAGAAGTTTCCTGTGTTTGATATTTATTTGGAACTTCCAAGTTATATACAGTAGGAGCTATGATCTTGTTAAGTAAATTTTAAATGCAGTTCTAAGCCTTCATATGCATGATTAGCAAAGTTACTCGCCAAGTGTCGTAACTTGGTACTAATGATCATGCTTCAGTACTATACAATTCTCAAACTGTTCAGAAGAATATTAATGGTGAATACAATGCTGCTTTCCCTATCAAATATAAATAATTTCTATGTCACTGCTGAAAACTGAATATAATTAGGGGGCGCAATATCAAAAGGGGGGGGGGGATGGGGGGAAAAACATGGTCATATTTTGATACAAGGACTCATTTTTACATGAGAATCATCAAGAATGGTGTGAGTAGGGTTTTGAAGGGGTACTTTTGATATGCAATGCAATAGGTATTGAATATAGGTATAAAAATTTCAAATGCTAAAAAACTTCCCCCAAAAATGTTTCTGAAAACACGATTACAACTTTCTTTAGTTTAGATTTATATAAATAACAAGGATTCAAAGCAATTTTACCAAGACCTAGTTAGAAAGGGAAAAAATTATGATTAAAAGTCGCAAAAGGTACTCAGTCATTGACAAAGAGTATATCATAGTCTTGACTATATTTTCACGGTAGATGACGTTTTTTGAAGACAGTGCCTTTACCCTGACAGGAATACCTTCCGTAACAAATTTTACACTTGGATGGTTGATTTGGGGTTAAAAAAAATTGAGGTCCGCAATCGGTATACATATCTGCGAATCTTGACACTAATGATCCGTTTCTGTATCCGGATCCGCGGATCTACTTTTTTAACGATCCCACACATCACAAGCATATATATATATATATATATATATATATATATATATATATATATATATATGACCTTTATTTCTACTGCAGGGGCAACATGAAATATAATAAAACTTTCATAATTAATAATAAGTTTAAATATTTAAGAAGTTAGTGCAAAATTTCTCAGCATCCCTGAGAAGACTTCACAGTTTGGGAACCACTGGTGTAAGGTATAAGGTTATACTTCAAAAAATTTAGTGAAAGAACATGTCACATGAAATACAGCACCAGCTCAGTCATTTGCGCCGAGGAGAACAGTTTCGTGCTCGGTAACTTACTTGAAAATGTCGCATGGTTTAATTTAAAAATATTATTCTATAAAGCCTAGTTTTAATGCTTGGGTTTGAAAAAAAATCGCATTGAAAACTTTCAAAACTTTAATAATTCTTAAAGAATATGGAAAAAAAATTTAATTACCTGGACAAACTTTTAGGTAAGCGCATACCATAGCTGGATCCATTTCTTGAGCAAGCAAAGTGATGAGCAGATCGGTGTAAGTATTGACAAAATTTTCACATTTATCAGCAATAGATTTTGGTAAATAAGAACAGACCTTATCTAGAGCATTTTTGATTTCATCCTAAATTTGAAAAAAAAAAAACATTTTATAAAAACTTGAAAGAGGAATAAAACTACTAGAAATAGCACTTTTAATATACTTCATAAGAATAAAATTATAAGAAACAGCATTTTTATTATTTACTTTATAATACAACTGAAAATTCAAATTTTTATTTATTTGCCATGCATACTTGAATAAGATTTTAATTTAAAAGAAAGAAAATGAAGCAGACTAGCTTCACAAATCCGTACAGTTTGGCTGAAATATAGAAACCTGGAGCTCCCCTAAATATTAGTAAACTTATTTGATTTGATTAATTTGTTCAATAATTTATTAGTGTTGCTGTATTTGTTGTTGATTTATTATTTTGTTTAAATAGGGTTCTATTCAATGCCAAATAGTTAGATTTTTATTGGATAGGTGTCATATTTGGCAAATTTTTGTTACGCCAAAATGTCAGTTATACTAGCAATAACTCAAAATGCATACTTTTCCCTTATTGTTATTATTTACAGGAGGTTTGAAATGAAGTTACATTAAATTCAAATTTTTTCTCAATAATAAACTAAATATTTTGGGGAACAGTGTTCACCCGATGCACTCCTTAACTACAGCACTGGTTCTGATGAATAAAAATGCTGACAAAAGCATTGTGAACGAAAAGAAAATCAAAAAGGAAGACATATGAGCTTCTGCATTAAAGAGCAAAGCCATGGGAAAATGAAGGAAAAATATTTTGTATTAAATCATAGAGTATATGAGGTTTCAAAAATACATACTTCTGTTTTTTTATCTTTTATCATATCTTCAACTTTTTGAACAACTTCTTTACACAAATCACATTCCAAATCATTTACCTTGGCAGGCGCCTTTTGCACCGATAACAATGAAGCTGAAACGAGTGAACAATTTAATGAACAAAGCTTAGATAATGAACTTTAAAAGTTAATAACAAGAATATTGTTGCCTCAAAGCAACAGTAGGATATCTTACTGTTATTCCTGGGATTAGATGTCTTACTGTTACTTTGAGGCGACAATATGCTCTGTAGCTTCATTTTTATTGCAAAAGCACAAGGTGTTCAGATCTCAGAAGTTTGAGGTTTCGATTAATTTAAAAGGTCAAAAAATTTGGAATTTCTTTCCTTGTACAAAACAAATGCAGTATGTTATGTTTTTTTTTTTTTGGAATCCCATTAGCACATAGCACCACACTTCACTCTGCTGTACCCAAAGGCATTGAAGAAACTAGCATAAGACCAGAGCTGATTTGAAAGGTTAGTTTCAGGCACCATGAGTTTTCTAAGCCCAAAATTATCTAGTCTAAATGGAGCATTCAGTTATCAATTCTCTAGTTTTTAGGCTACTTTCCCAGTAAAAGTCTGAGAAAGAAGAAAAAAGCATGAAAGAAGGCTTAATGCATCATAAAAATATTGCAAAAAACAAAAAGTCAAAAATAAAAAAAACAGTTAAATAAATACTGGAAAATTAAAAATTGGAAAGAAGGGTATTGCGATGGGGGAAAATGTCTGTCGGTCTGTCTGTCTGCCCCCCCCCCCCAATAACTTTTGAGTAAATAGTCCGATTCGAACTTTTTTTTTTGTTCCAAAGATCTCGGCGAGGACACTTCATTCCTATATTTCACTTCTTGATTTGAACTAGTTTTCGTTCAATTTTGAACAGTTCAATAAAACTTAGCGCCTACGGGAAAATTCAAGGCAATTCCAAACTTAGAGGCGAATTTGCTGCAAACAAACTTTGTAGAAAAGAGCTTTTGATTAAAAACATGTATATAAAATATCTTTTTGATTTGAACAATTTTCTGTTCAATTCCCTTAACATTAGCACCTACGTGGAAACTGAAAGTCAATGTACATTCCAAACTTGAAGGCGGATTTACTTCAAACAAATTTTGTTGGAAATAGCTCTTGATGACAAACTCCCGACTCTGACAATTTTTGGGCACTTGACTCTGACTCCTGTGCCTGACAATTAGTCGGACCCCGACTCTGACTTCGTAGCTTTGGCAAAAATTTACACACATAGGGAAAATGACCGACTCTGATTCTTGGATATTCGACTCCAACTCTGACTCCTTTACCCCAAAATAATTCCAACTCTGACTCCGTTAACATTGGCAGACTTGCAGACTCTAAGGGAAATGACCAATTCGAACTGACTCTTTTATCCCAAAATGAGATTGACTCCGACTCTGCTGCATGGTTTTAACTGTGAACTAATTATTGTTAATATGACTTGCTTTTTAACTCTAAAGTTTTAATTTATGTATTCAGTTTTTGGTGGATAAACTCGAAGTCCTTTAAGTTTCTACATACAAGATATGTGCAGACGATTTTTTTTTTTTTTGTGACAGTGAAAAATGTTTTTTTAAGTTGACATTTTACTGTTTTTATTTATTTTGGGAAGAACATTTATTCATTTAAAGAAATATTTTTTGGCAACAAGGGAAAAAACAAAGGAATTTTTTTTTTTTTGATATGATGTATTTATTTTAATGAACTTATTAATTTTGATTATTTTTTTTTCTTTTTGAATGTGTTTAAAGAATTTTTTAAGGGGAAAAAAGTGTATTAGCTGCTTTGTTTAAAAGGTGCTGCTATGTTATTTATTCGTTTATTTTTTAATTCTTTTGATGAGTGAGGCATACTTTATTCCTAGAAATCAGCTTAAGATATTAAAAAATTATGTTTAAAACAGTTTGCGATTTTAGCTATTTTTGAGAATATTGATCAGATACTAGAAAGTAGAAATGGGTATACGGGAAAGTAGGCTCGTTTAGGTCTAGACGGAACTTCTTGTTATAAGTAGCTTAGTCGGAGTCAATCTCATTTTGGGATAAAAGAGTCAGTTCGAATTGGTCATTTCCCTTAGAGTCTGCCAATGTTAACGGAGTCAGAGTTGGAATTATTTTGGGGTAAAGGAGTCAGAGTTGGAGTCGAATATCCAAGAATCAGAGTCGGTCATTTTCCCTATGTGTGTAAATTTTTGCCAAAGCTACGAAGTCAGAGTCGGGGTACGACTAATTGTCAGGCACAGGAGTCAGAGTCAAGTGCCCAAAAATTGTCAGAGTCGGGAGTTTGTCATCAAGAGCTATTTCCAACAAAATTTGTTTGAAGTAAATCCGCCTTCAAGTTCGGAATGTACATTGACTTTGATCTCTTTGATCTTCCATTTGCACTTATTACTTATTTTTTTTAAGAATAGACAATATAGTTTAAAATGATTAATGCAAGTTGTATGTTACAGTGCTAAAAATGGGAAAGAAAGGGAATCTGGATATGAACTGATTTAAGTGTAGAAGAAGAAAATAAGTTAGGCACTGGAATTAGAGAGAGAGAGGATCACGAATAAAAATTCATATTGCGAGGCAACGAGACACAGCAGAAATGAAAAAAAAAAAAAAAAAAAAATCACAGAGTGAAAATGAGACAAAGAAAAGAAACTAGGCATTATTTCTTTGATCCAAACAACCCAAAATGATCTTCAATAAAAAACCTTGTTCTTTAGGAGAGAGCTGTAGTTTTCAGAGATGAAATCAAAGATAGGGTAATAAGATTTCTCAATGGAGTGTTTGTTGGCTAGACTGGTTAAACATTTAAAAAAATAACTTTGACTTTGAATGATAGTTAAAATATTAACGTGTTGATCTAAGCCCATAAATGTAACTCCATAAAGCACATATAAAATTGACGTAAAAATAGTATGTGGTCTTGTTGAAAATTTTCTGTGCTTTCTTTTTTTCATATAATCCAAAAAGTTGTCTAAAATCATATGAGCTAAACATATAATGCAAATATTAATTGTTGTAGCACAGTAGAGTCGAAAATCCGAATCTCAGAAGTCTGAGGTTCCGGTTAGTTCGAAGTGCCTCATTGACATTTACATCTTTAAATAGCTAAAATATGATTTATATTACAATCTGAAAATTGAAAACTTTAGCTGCTGTAAAGCTTTTTTAATTGCATACAATAAAGAATTAAATAATACAATTTAAGATGTTGATGTCAACAATACTTGCTAAGTGGTACAAAATATTTATTGACTACTATAGGTGGATTAAGCTATATTTTGGAGAGATAATTTGATATCAGAAATGACTTGAAATTAACATTGTTTTGCCCCTAAGAACATGTAAACAACTCTTTTGGAAAAACTGATTAGAATTAATATGGGAAATGTGCAATTTTGACCTTTCAAGTTAAAAATGAAATTTTATCCTTCTACGGCTAACCATTTTTGTGTCACGCAAGAGACATACATAAACAAGCACAAACACATTATGACATTTCAACAAGGCTAGCTGAAACAGATTCAATAATAGTTAAAATATGTTTTTTGGTTGCCTATCAGTTTCCAGTTTGCACACTGTACAAACATTGTGAAATGAAGTAGTCAAACATCCTTGGGGTAGTAAAAACGGAAATTTCTCTTAAAATTTGAGAAAGACAACACTTCCTTTTCCGTGGACAAAGAATTAAAAGGGACACGTCCTCAAGTCGTCCAAAACGTGTAAAATTTCAAAATTGCTAAGAATTTTACAGATAATCGAGTTTTTAGTAATCCAAGGTAGCATGAGCCCCAATTACCTCGGATTTTCGAGACTCTACTGTATTAAGCATCTCCCACCAAAAACATCGTTTTTTGCGAACATGTGGTACTTTTCTTCAGATAAATAATTCAAATTCCTAAAACATTTCTAAACTTGAAACAATTAATTGCTAAACGTTTTAAAGCAGAAAATCTTTTTTTAGGATAATTAAGTAAGAAACAAGATAATTAATTTCCACTCATGCTAAATGTTAAATGTTTCTAACATAGTTTAAATAAGAGATAATTACAATCTTTGAGGGCTGCAATGGATGAATCAATCAGTTTGCTTATGCAACTGCAAACTTATAAAACCTTTTGAAGTCAAAAAAAAAAAAAAAATCATCAATCAGATTTCGAATTGATAAAAGTCAATGTACCAAATACAAGACAAAATACTAAATTCTAACTCCAATTTTTGCATTATAAACCATAAGCCATTAAAACCAAATTCTGACTTTTGTTATAGTATTTTTTTTCTTTTACTTTTTTGTACATGACAAAATTGAATTTATACTATGAAATAAAATATTTTACCTGGGCAAATATTTAAGATAGCACAAACAGTATCTGGATCTAACTCTTGAATTATCATGGCAACAACAGTATCAATGTTTTCATCAACGAATTTTCTGCATTCAGTGGCTAAAGATCCAGGTAATCTAGCACAACCCTCCTCTAAGAATGTCAAAACAATTTTCTGAAAGAGGGAAAAAGCTCATTAAAAATAAGTTTAAATCATTTGTTTTTCAAAGACATTTTCACCAGAAAAAATATTGATTTCAAATCTGCATGTTCGTTTTTCATTACTATAACATTAGCAACTAGTTATAACAGTAATCTGAAAGTAATAATAAACTGCATTTAATTTCTCAAAAATAAAATGTGAATTATAATATTGCTTTTCATTTTTTTTCCTCATATTCACTGAGTTGTTTGAAAATTTTTTTAATATATATACATTACTGAATATTTTTAACTGCTTTTGATGATGAAACTACAAATCTTAATATATAAAAATCTTCTGTGCGGACGTTTGTCACCATAAGGCTTTTAAACGGCAGGACCGATTTCGATCAAATTTTTTGTGTGTACTTAAGTTGTGGCAAGCATGGTTTCGAAGCGCGATGGATCGAATCGGAAATGTTTTTGTTAATTAATTAATTTAAACATTGGATGGTTATGTCTCCCAAATGATTAATATTTATTTTAACCTCTTGTTTAGCGAGAACTTAAATATTTAACCCGTTGCTAGTTCTGCTTTTTGTAATGAAATTTCCTACTGTGATATGTCAATTGAGAGTAAATAAAACAAAGAGAGGGAGTGAAGCCTCCATTTATTGAAAGCAACGATTTTAGGTCCAGTGATGTACAGTCGTCCCTCGCTACTTCGCGCTTCGACTTTCGCGGCTTCACTACATCGCATTTTTTTCGGTTTTTTTTTTTTCAAATATAGTAATTAGCCTTTTTTATGCACTCCTACAAACTTTTTCCTACAAAAGAATAACAAAGTATGTCTTTCAAGTACAGTAAGCTCTTTTGAGGGGCTGTAGTTGCACTGGTTGAGGGAGTGGAGGTATAAAATCGCCGAAGAAAGTGTAGCGAATCATTATTTCATTTTCACTGTTAAACACTAACTGGAAAGTATAAATCACTAGAGGATAAATAAATCTGTAAATGGTATTCAACAGTGTACTAGCTTTTTAAGTTGTATGCGCAATACCTTTAATAAGGATAAATGTAGAAGAACGGGGGCACATACGGTCACTAACTGGCAATTAATTCTTCATCGAACAAGTTAAGCTATTTTCATAGATTAATAGTAGTGTGTAAGAAGTGCATGTGTGTATGTAGTTTTATTTCCCAATAATAACTATAAGATATCTATTATGTCTGATATATATCATTTTCTCATATTTTGTGTAATATGTTAAGTAATGCAAATGTAATGGTGGCTAAGGGTGCTGTTTCATGTTTAGAGGGCTCAAACTATGTTAAAAACCTATTAAAATTGTCCTAAGTAAGTTTATGCGCTCTAGTTAGGGAAATATTCGGTTTATAAATACAGAATCCTACTTCGCGGAAATTCAGTAATTGTGGTAAAGCCTAGAATGAATTAACCGCGATAAACGAGGGTTGACTGTATTTTAAAGTAAAAGTACTGGACGGTTCACGCAAAACGTGTTCTCTGTCGTCGTAGTTCAACCGGAACGGTTCTTTAGGTTTCCCCAACCAAATGATCAGAAAATACCGTACCTATAGCAACATTTGTTTCTCGGCTGAAATCCATCTGAGTTTTCGCACCAATGTTAAGAATACTTTAAGGATTATCTAACTAATCAGTACATTATTAAAGGAAAAGAAGATGGAATTTAAAGACGAAACAAATTTTATTTTTGTCCAGATAAATGACAACAGGAACAAAAGATAAGTGCAGTGGAAGATCTTTATTTTTGGTGGAAAGAACAAATTAGGCAATATGTGAAGTATTAAAAGTTTTCGTTCAAAAGATCGGATTGCTAATCAGTTGGAGTTGGCTTCGCTAACTGATCGGCTGGATTACAGTAACGTGGTGACTTGGCGACTTCGGCTATAAACAATCGAGTTGCGCGATCTTTTTTTTTACATTTTAAAGCTACTATTTATGTACTTTATTGTATTTTTTGTTTATTTGGTGAAATATTTCAAATTGCAAAGGATTGCTTTTGGCTTTTAACGAGTTTTTAGACATTATGGTTGAAGAATGTGTTTATTTTACATTGGGAGGGGGAGGGGTGAGTGATTTTCACTTATTCAGAGAACTGTTTTTACCTTTATCTTTTTTTTAAACGATATCCTTTCAATTGTTTTATTCTCTTTCATATGGGGGATGTTGCAGCGGGATTTCCCGTTTGTTCTAGATTGGCAGTTAAATTTTTACACTTAATATTTGAGGACGCTTTTTATCCTTTGAGTATGGCTAAAGGAACAAACTATCAAGTACGGATAAAAATATAGATAATAAAACAACTGCTCAGTGGGCATTAGATAAATCAAGTTGTAATAAATATACGCATTCTGACACCAAGCAGCTTAAAACATTTCCTTTTCAATGATTTTTTTCAACAAAACGGTTCAAACACTCGATAGTTTATTGAAATTTTTTTAACTTTTCAATTTACAAAGTCTGAACAGAACAACGTCTGTCGGGTCCTCTAGTTAAATTTATAAAACTTTAACATTTTATCTAAACACAGGGAAGAATTACATTTCTATTAGTTCAAGAAAATAAAGTCTACTAACCTTAGATCCTGGATCTTCTATTTTCTGTCTAAGATTTGATACAACATCTTTGCACACATCACATTCTAAGTCTTTGATTCGAGGGGGAAGCGTTACTCTTGTTTTGGCTGCAAGAATAGAAAAATTCCCAATTTTGTGCCTCCTAAATCATTAATAATGAATAATGATAACAATAATAATAATCAGTTGTTTGCTGTATATGTTCTTACTTCTGCTTTTCTTGAAAATAGATTAATGAAATCTATTCCCAAGAGATGCCTATAAAGTTTCAATGCCCGAGGTTCATGTCTAACCAGGAGATCATACGCGAATAGTGTAAACAAAAAAATTGAATCGGAAGCAATTAAAAAAACATATTTAGACTTTCCTTTTTTTTTTTTTTTTTGGGCCCATAAATTATAAGTCTACCAAAAGTCAAGAAAAGTTGCTTAATTGAAAGACTGTGAGAAATGAAAGATACCACAGGACTTTACCACCCGCATGTGGCAAGTAATCTATCTGCAAAGAGTGCGAGAGGTGTCTTCCATTTCTCACCGAAACAGGCTAAATTTGGCAACTTTTCTTAAAAGTTTTGGCAGACTTTAAGACAACATATTTTATTAGCAGGGACATGGTGGGAAAATTAGCCCTTGTGTGCATTATTACTGGCCCAAAAACATTTTTTACTATACTCGTGTTATTACTATTTACAGTTTGACCAACACTTCGATGGAAAGGCAAACATTTGGTTTACAGGTAGAAATGGACACATCATTCAGTTTTCAAAAATGCCAGTTTTTGCAGATGTATGTTAGCCTCTCAATCAAGCAGTCACAATCAAATGAGCAGAACAGGCCCATCAAAATTTTATTTTTTTTCTCTCATTCAGATAGACTTGTCTTAACTGGATGTTTGCTAATTCCATATAATCTGCTGGCAGCCTGAATTTTTTTTTTTTTTTTTTTTTTTGCATTACAACACTATTGTATGGTTTCTTAGTAAGATATGAAACTTTGATCAACTGAGACATAGAACGAAATTCAATTATAGCAGTCGGCAGCACAGCCATCACGGTTTGCATCAACTGCTGAGAAAATTTATTAACTGATTACAGCTTACCTGAGCACAAACCAAGAGCTGGGCAAATGTTATCAGGCTTCAATTCTTGTTGAAGAATATCAATTAAAGCATCCACATTCTGCTTGATAAAACTATTACAATCATCTCTTAGTTCTTTAGGTAATACATTGCATGCTTGATCAGCCAAATTTTCAAGTTTTTGCTAAAAAAATATTACATATTAGTCTACAGATAAGAATCATTTGCCATTAAATACTAACTAAATTTAAAATAAAGTATTGCAAAATAAATAAGAAACACTCTATATTTATTGGGAGGAAAATTAGTCAATCTAAACAAATTAGCCATTTAATAAATAAATATCAAGATAAACAACAAGATTTTTTTAAAATACATTTTTAGTATGAGCAGCATGTAATCACGTAACTTTATTTGTGTTTTAAGTTTATTTTGGAAAAATAATAATAATTGGAAGTTAGCTTTAAAAAAATTAAAAAAAAAAAACTATTTTTCAGACTCATCCTTAGAAACGTAAAAGGGGCATTGCTCTTGCGGCAGATCAGAAAGACAATGCACATTTTTCAAGTCTCAAGAAAGGATTATTGAATAACTGTCTTTTTGTCTCAAAAACATGACATATTTTATATAAACTAAACATAAAAAGTTGAGATGACTTATAACTTGCATGTGGTTGCAGACACTGCAAATAAATGCCAAAAAAGCCCTATAACTTATATAAAAGTAGAATCAAATAGCATGCTAGAGCTGGAGGGGGAAAAAAAAGCTTCAAAGATTTTAAATACAAATGTTGGCTGAACTGATTTTAAAAAACATATAACTAAAACTCTCATTCTTATGTTGCATAATCCAATACAAAGCCATGTTGCATTCATATCCAATAATGGTGTTACATTAGACTTTGTATGCGTCCCATTTATATATCATCTACTGCAAAAAAACAGTACTACTTGCATTTAAATAAGTAAACTATGAGTTTTGTAAAAAGAAAATAAATAATGCAAAGTTTTGTGTTATGAGCAAAAAGTAGGCAATTTCTTAAAACGGCAAGCATGTATTTATAGAAGGATAAAAGTGGCTATCCTTTAAAAGTTAATTAAAGGGCTCATACTTTCTTTAGTGCTGAATTGACTATCATATCAACAATAAAGCTATTCAGGATGAATAGCTTTTTGTTACAAGGGCACAAGTCAACACTGTTCGTAAGTTGACTTATGTCCTTTTAACAAAAATTGATTCAACTGAGAAATGAAAATATTTTGTTCAGAATTCAGTTTCATTCATTTTAATGTTCATCAAAAAAAGAAAAAGAAAAAATAAAGTAATGCTTTTAAACCTGATACAGTATAACAATAAATTTCAAATTATAAAGTCTCTTTTTAATGTCAAAAAGTAAAAATTATCAAACTTTCAATGAGTAAATTGTTTTTACCTTTATAGACGGATCACTAAGTTGCTCCTCAAGTGCATTCATAGCATCTTTGCATAAGTCACAAAATGGAGATTCTTTGACTTTCGGTAAAACTTGTACGTTTAATTCTGAAACAAATAATAATTTTAAATTGGATTATTTTCCAAAATTTTTCAGTTAAAAAAATACAACAGAAGTTAAAAATTAATAAATAAATAAATATGCAAATATATATACATAGGTCAAATTGAAAATATGTACAGCTTCATCATTCGCCCAATCTACAAGTTTGGACTGGCGTAATGTTAAAGATAACTCAACAATGAAATGTATGAGTTTGGGAGGGGGGGAGGAAGAATCAAAGACAGATTCTTTTGGATAACAAGGAACTTCTTTTGCATTGATAAAGGGCTTTCTTGTAACCCTGAAACCTGAGTCTGAATTTTTTTTGCAAATTTGTGCAATTTATACATTGTCTAATTATCTGTTATGTGTTTTATGTGTTATTATATACCTGATTTATTTTCTTCTAAGGGACAAGCTTTCATATGTGGACAAACATCTTCAAAACGTACACCCTTGGCTACTGCAACTTGAAATTTCATGGCATATTTGTTGACAAACTTAGTACAATGGTCTGGAAAATCTTTAACCCATTTTTCACAGACTGCATCTACAGCCTCTCTAACTGCAACCTAAAAATATGAAAATATTTTCGAAAAATAAAACACATGCATGAATCTAATAATTGATGAGCTTAAAAACATAAAGAACAAACACTACTAATTAAACATTTTATTAACTTGCTTTAAATAATTAAGAATTAGAAGCAATTTTGAAACAAAATGCTTCTAACTCTTAATTATTTAAATGTTTTCATTACTTACCAAACCTTAAATTCTAGAAACATTCAATTATTTTTGAATTTCAGAGATTTTTATCAAACGACTTTCTGCCTAAAACTATTCAATAAAGTAACATTATTTATAAATAGAAGATCAATAAGCTGTTTCTTGGGGAAACATCATCATAATGCAATGGCACTAATATTGTTGAAATAAGTTTTAAACTCAATCACTCTACTTCATTGACTACAATTCAGCACATCCCCCCCCCCTCAAAAAAAAAGACATGTAAATTTTCCACTAAAACTGTCAACCATAGTATTTAATTCAAACGTTGGGGAGAGTGGATAGCAACTGTAAATAAGAATCCTTTTCGCTTTCGACAGCACTCTTATTGTTCTGCTCGCTCATATGGCTCTGCTCGATACAATCTCTCTAAAATGATTAGATTACCTTTCACTATATTGGACAGTAAAATCCAGGATGATGTATGGTGGTCACTTTCAGCAGCGCTTTTATTGCAGTGCTCTATTTGGATCAATAGTTTAAAAAAAAAAAAAAAAAATTGGTCACTAAGAGAAATGGTTGATAAAATAATTAAAAGTAACACCACTTAAGTTATGAAAATAAACAAAAAAGCCAAAACTTTTAAATATGATTCAAAAACTCATAAAATTCACTTTAAGATTTCAAGAACATGAACAGAAAGCACAGCATTTATTCCCAAATAAGTCAAATTTTGAGTAATAATGTGCTCATAAAAATAACTAATCAATAGAGGATAAGTTAGCACAGGACTCTCAAACCTACGGCCCGCGGGCCGGATCCGGCCTGCGAACAGATTTTGTCCGGCCCGCGTGGAGCTTATAAACTTTTTTTCCGTAACAGAGACTGTCTCGTTGAAGATATAATTGAGACATTTTTTTATTACAAATAATTACTTAAAATCTTTTTACAGCTAGTTTAATTCGTTTTTTAATCATTTTTTACCGTTAACTACGTTTGCAGCACCCATCTCTCTTTTTGCTCTTTCCTAGAACAGATCTCTTTTCTCCTTGCCACTTTCTCCCGTTAGTGCCCTGGTATTGGGCATTTCCTGGCCCCAGGAAAAACATGTGCTCCATTTTACAGTTCTCTACCAGAAAAAGACTTTCTTAAAAATTCATGCCAGAGCTATGTTTTCTCTTTTTGCATCCACTTACAAGTGTGAACAGACATTTTTAAAATTAAAGTATGTTGAATCTAAGTACAAAATCATTCTTAGTGATCGGAAATACGAAGTTTGTCCCTGAATGGTGTGTAAATTTGAGCGGTAAACAAATCAATCTTCTCATTATTATCTTATTTTTAAAAAAAAAATTAAAAGCTTTACACGTGTTGTGTTCTCATTTACTTCCAAGTTTTTAATCGTCATAAATTCAATAAAATAAATTTGTAGTACATTGCAATAATTTTGCCTTGTTGAACTGCCTTGTTGGAAATATTGTTGGACTGACCCGCCTCGCCTCCAAAAATTTACAATGTGGCCCGCGAGTGAAAAAGGTTGGAAACCCCTGAGTTAGCATTTTAATACAGAGAAAAGTCACTTCATAACAAATTTTGGTCATTTGGGTATCATTCCAGCTTATTGGTCTCTTGGAGAGGGTAAGTGGAAGTAAATTTCTATACACTGTACTAAATCTGTACTTAAAAGCTTCCAAAGGAAATGTTTTTTCAATAGAGAAACAGCTTAAAATTCATTTCTAGAAAAATTCAAATTTCATTGTTGCATAAGAATGCTTCTGCAGTATAGAATAGTGCACACAAGTTTCGTTCAGCACTTTCGTTTTGTTTTTCCAAAACAAATCAAACACATTTAATGTTGTGAATTGAATGAAAAATATTTTAAATGTTCAACAAGATTTGACAAGTAGATGTACATGCAATTTTAATACAAACGATCCTGCTTATCAGAATACTGGTTAAAAGAATATCCCACTTAATCCATGTTCCAAATCACTGATGCGTGTCATAATTGTCCTAGATAAAAAAATATCCCACTAATTAGAAAAAAATTTCATGCCCAATTGGCTGTTCCATTTAGCGGGCTGGACTGTACTTTTAAAATCATAGATGAAAACATAGAATTTCAAATTTATTTGGAAAACTTTCAAGTTTTTTGAAACAATAACAATGCATAATGTTTTTTTTTTTTAATGTTTAAATGATTCAAGAGTAGTCTTACAACAAAAATTTTTATGTAAAACACACCTTGCTTGTATTTCCATTTAGATCTTGTTGGATGTAAAATGATATTGCTTTACAAAATGCACACTCAGTATCTTTTTCAAAAACTGGCAATGGATGAATCAACCTGTCTAAAGGAAGTTGTTGTTCTGTAACAAAAAAAATGAAATTGTTGATTAATAATTTTTTAAAAAATAAAGTAGGAAATTATACAGAATCCAAAACATAAGCTTCTTTCTGAACTTAAACAGAAAATATAATCAAAAAGTAATAATATTAACTAAATTAACAATGTAATAATTTAAATACTTTAAAATATTAATATTTAAAATGTAACTTTAAATACTTTAGTAATCAGTTATCAAAAGATACTTCCTTTTAAACAACAGTACTAAAGTCAATAAGTCAAATGACTACATTAAAAGGTGGAATACAAGAGGGAAGGGGGGGGAGGGTAAAATAACCAATATTTTTAGAGTACACAGTTTGTCATATTGTCAACTCAGAGCAAAAGCAGGATATCTTAGCACTATTTCTGGGATAAGATGCCTTGGTTGCTCTGAGGCGTCAATACAAGAACATTTACATATAATCATTAAAAAATAATTTTACATAACCCGGGCAAGGGCAATTGCTTGCAAAAATAAGTTTACATTATCCACAAAACAACATATGTTTACTCACAAACTTAATATTAATGGCAAAAAAAGAAAAAAAAAAGATATCAATGAAAATTTACAAAAGATTTACAGAAAGAGATAAAATGAAACTTTGATTGTTCAAGTTGAGCAAGATAAAAATTTAATTTCAAACAATGGTGGAAAAGTAGGTCAAGGTCACTGTTACAAATTATTGGGAGCATAATTACAAGGAAGTAAAGCTTATGCTTGAAAATTTCAACTATCAAGATAAATATCAAATCCTTTCAGTGATTTCTCTCAAATGAAACACAGATAAGAAAGAATAATTTGCCTGGCCTTTCAAGCACTTGTATCTGTGTATCAGTTTTATCAAATTACTATATGTCAATAATTTCCGTTTCTTCATTGCTGCAAAGCAAATCTTTCAAAGTAATTATTTAACATTTTCAGTTTTGAAAAAGTTCAGTTTTTTTTTTTTTTAAAGTTTCAATATCACTTTGTTCCACTTTTTACATTTCCTTCGATATCTTTAATTGCAAGGATTTTACATGTGCTGTTCTTTATTAATTTCTCTTAAATTTTATCTCATGGTTCAACTAGTTATATGAACTTATGTATTCAATAATTATGTTTAAATTATGCCCAATGATCCATTGGGTGAATAAAGCTCATTGATAAGTAAGTGGATTTTATTTCTACTTTTCAAGGTCGAAATTTCTCCAGAGCAAAAGTCCAAACTGGAATTGAAATTTTTTTTTTTTAAATACAGCTTTCTAGTAGCAAATTTTTCAAGTTGCAATAAGCAGAAAAAAAAAGAAGATACTTTTTTTTTCACAAATCTTAGATTTGGTGGAGTCTGAATTAGAGAATTATCGAAACTCAACTATATTCACTTTCCTTGAACACTAATACTTGCAATTTAATACTTTTCAAAAACATTTAGACTTAATTTTTTTAATTTTATTCATTTAGACAAATATCAATAAGATATAATATAAATTAGTGTGAAAATAAAGTGTTTAAAAGATTTCATACTTGAGTTGCTTAAGTTTACTTTTAAGAAGGTAAAAAACAGTCACTGAAATTGGAGAAGGGTATAAAACGGTTACTTGTGCCTCTCCATTGGTTTTTACTTTCTTTGATTATTTCTTTATTTTTTCGAAAATGGAAATTGGCATTGTCATTGAAAAAATCATATTTGAACATACCTCTTAGTGAGAAAGAGAATTCAAAATAAAAAAATTTATTTTTGTTTCTTCAACAATACAAATCAATAGTAGAGTAAAACATAACAAATTAGATCACAGTCATATTATAAAAAATGTATCACATTGGTAGAGTAATATTTCGAAATAAACTGGTAACAGCAATTCCTAAAACAATTTATAAACTTGTAATATGGCACTAATATATTTAAAAGGAATCATACTCAACAACTATGCAAAATATTTCTTACGGAAAATATCGTTTGATTCTTTCATTTCTTTCTTTGAAACAGTACGAGCAGGAACTAATTTAACCAAAGGAATAGAGTCAATGTTGTTTCTTATGGGCGCAGGTGGATCAATCTGGATCCATGGTAGTCTTCTCCTGGTTTCTTGGGCAGGAACCAGCTTAACAAGAGGCACTGTAGAGCATTTGGCATTATTGCAGAGTCCAATCAAGGTACACATTCCTTTAGTATCCTAAATAATAACACCATGTAAATTTAACTTTAAAAAATATTGTTATATAAATCACATATAAAAATCATTAAAGATTTTTGCAGTTTACAATCTGAAGTAAATCAGTTGTAAAAGTTTAGTTGAATTTAATGTTACAAATGGTCAGGGCTGGCTCTATCTGGCTGTGTCAGGGGGGCCTAGAGTCAAGTAATATTTTGGAGTCAGCTATATTCAAACTTAACAATTTTAGCCATTGACTAAAACACTTTTGCATTTGGTGGCCCTAGGATATGGCCTATTCGGTTATCAGGCCCTATATATGGCGAATTTCAAGCTGTATGCAATATCCTTAACATTTTGTTATGTTAATGCATGTAAACATTTTCTAATTCTAATCAAATTTACGCAGTTATTTCAATTTCAGACCTTTTCAAAAGCTCGGGTGCCCATGCAAAGTACCGACAGTTCTTACTCACCTATGTGCACACCCTTCTCATTCAGCTGAATTTTCTAAAGCAGTTGTGGTCAAAACATTCATCAATTGCAATGTGTTTAAAAAAGCAAGAGCAGCCAATTGCAATTTCCTCAATTTATAAAAAAAAAAGTTAGAAGAAAATAGCCAGAGCAAAAGTGTTAAAACTTTGAGAACAGTATTATTTCTCCCAATTTTCTTCTCATCGAGTTACATTGCCTTGCTTGGATTTTCAGAACAAATACCCCTTTTAAACTGAAGACAGATTTTTTTTTAAGACGCAAGGGAGGCTTGAGGGTGAGACCTTTAAATTATTTCATAAGTTCTTTTAAAGATGGAAATGGGGTACAAGGGTGGAAAAGCAAAGTTAAAAGCTAAAAATGCAGAGGAACGAACGAACTTGAACTAACTACTACTCTGTTCAGAAAGTGTCAAGTTATTGGATATATCGTCGCCTCAGAGCAACAGTAAGATATCTTAGTGTTATTTCTGGAATTAGATATCTTACTGTTGCTCTGATGTAATGATATCCTGTTTATGCAGTGTTCAGTTGTAAAATAAAATCGACTCTAATGGTCTTTCTGTTATAGGTAAAAAGCTATGATTATTTATAGAAATTAAAAAATGATGACCAGCAACAGGCTCTGGGCCCAGCTAGACTGGTCCTAGTCAATTTACAATCCCCAGTGAAGATCAATGGCCCTCTTAAAACTATCTACTCCCTTGCTCATTACCATCTCTTCCGGTAAGCTGTTCCAAGACTCCACTATCCTGCTATAATAATAATTTTTCCTAATATCCATGCTAGCTTGAGATTTAAATAGCTTAAAACAATGACCCCTTGTCCTGTTTTCAGTGCTAAACTTCATCCCCGTAACATCTTTTATTCTAATAAATTTGAACAACTGAATCATGTTCCCTCGGTCTCTTCTTTGCTCAAGACTGTACAGTTTTAGCCTTCTAAGCCTGGAATCATAGTCAAAGTGAGAAAGTCCATTTATTAGCCTTGTAGCCCGCCTTTGAACCCTTTCCAATACATTAATATCTTTCTTAAGATAAGGAGACCAAAACTGAACAGCATACTCCAAATGAGGTCTTACCAAACTTCTATATAAGGGAAGAAGAACTTCTTTAGATTTGTTTGAAATAGATCTATTGATAAACCCAAGCATCTTATTGGCTTTGTTGCTAGCAATGCTGCACTGTTGGCTGAACTTTAAATCCTGACTTATTAAGACCCAGATCAGTAACTTTTTCTGCCTGACTAATGACTGAACCTTACAAATAATAACTTGTACACTTATTTCCATGTCCTAAATGTAGCACTTGACATTTCCCAAAATTAACAGCCATACCCCATTTATCAGCCCACTCCGTAATATGATCTAGATCCTCCTGCAGCTGATTTGCTTGTTCTTCATTTTCTACACTCCCAATAACTTTGAAATCATCAGCAAAACAATTCATGTTCCCAGAAATATTTTTATAAATATCTTTCATAAAAACAATGAACAAAACAGGCTCTAACACTGATCCTTGAGGAACCCCGCTTAAAACCTCACTCCAATTAGAATAACTTCCCCTTACAACTACCCTTTGTTTCCTTCTGGTCAGCCAGTTTTTTACCCAAATGAAAGTTTTCCCTCCTATTCCTATATCAGCTAATTTGCTAAATAGAGCAACATGCGGTACCTTATCGAAAGCTTTTTGAAAATCAATGTAAACAACATCTACAGGCTTCTTATTGTCCAAAGCCATGGTAACTTTGTCACAGAAATGTAATAAATTAGTTGCACAAGATTTACCTTTCCTGAAACCGTACTGAAAACTAGTCAATAGATTATTAGTCTCTAAAAAATTTACTATCTTAATTTTTATCAATGTTTCAAAAATTTTGCAAACCACCAAAGTTAGACTCACAGGTCTATAATTCCTCGCACTCCCTTTAGACCCTTTCTTGAAGAGCAGTGTAATGTTAGCCAGTTTCCAGTCCTCTGGCACTGTCCCTGAGTTATAAGACGCATTGCAAATATTTACAATTACATCTGCTAATTCCTCTGCACATTCAACTAAAATTTTTGAATAAACATTATCTGGTCCCGGAGCCTTAGTCTCTTTAATTTTTTTCAAATGAAGTAAAACGTCATCCCTGGAAAATACGAAGTCCTCAAGCTGTACTATAGCTTGTGTCTTGTTGATGTCAACTGTTGAGATACAGTTATCATTAAAAACACTCGAAAAAGTTATTAAGAACATTAGCAATATCACTATCGTCCTGAATTAATTTACATTTGAAAAATGCTAAACCCTTTGGACAAAATTCAAATTTGAAAATAAATTATTTACTTACCAAGTTTCTGATGTAATCAAAAAGCATGTCATAGTAATCATTGACCAACGATGTGCACTGTAAAACAAAAGCTCTATGTAAAAACTAACAAGTATTTGAAAAATATATGTATCAAATGACAATTAATCAATACAAAGATTTTCTGTGAAATAAGAGTAAGAGCTTACTTTGTCAGAAAATTTTCCAACATGCTTACAGAAATTCAACAGTGCTGTCCTGAACTCCTCCTAATTCAAAACAAATATTTTTAATTAATTCAACAAGTACAGAAAAGTATTATTCTTCATTGTGATTGTATTGTTGTCCCCCAAATTCTTATGTAGTTACTCCTGTCAGGTAATCTTTGATTGCAGGCTTAGGAATCAAGGCAAAAACAGATCCAACAATTGCATAGACCTTCCGACACTTTCAAATATGATACATTCAATGGATTTCTTTATTAACTTAGCGGATTTTTCACTGTTTCCATTTTTAGTATAATTTTTAGTCTTATTTAATGGATTGCTTTTTAAAAAAAAATAAACATTAAAATTTAATTTCAGCAATACGGATTTTGGCATCATTTGATGAGCAAAGTGCTTTGTTTTGACCAGTGTAGCGAAAGTTTTCAAAATAAGCTACGTGTTTCACGTTATGATTATTCTCCCAATTGTATGGCATACTCTAATTTGGATGACAGGAACTAAAGGATGCTATACAATGGACAGCATAATTAGAAAAAATAATGAATATAAATCACGAGTACTTTTCTTTGCATCACCCCACCACATTATGCATTAGATTTACTGTTAAATCAAGAGTACTGAGTTTTATGCCTAGATAAGGAGTTTGCATACATATACGCCCTCAATTCCAGTTTTAACCTTATCCAGGCTTTTGTAGATTTTTGTGGTTGATAAAAAAGTACAAGATCTTTTACAGTAAAATTTATCTGTTGCCTTAATACAATAAAATTAGCAAAATTATAGCTACAAAAAGATTTATTTGATACAAACATTAAGAATTTAAGCTTTTTTGAAAGTTGCTTATTACTGTATTATTGCAGTAATTCAAATTTCTATAAAAATGCTCTTAATAGAAACATCTATTTCTCCTCTTATGAGATGAAACATTGATGCATGGGAAAAGAAAAAAAGAGTAAAATATCCTTTTAAGGATTACTTCATTGATTACTAACATATCAAGTAGATTTTAAAAATTACCTCAGTTGTGTTGGTCGTTACCAAGTCTTTAATGTGCTGCAAGACATGTTCACAAAATTCACATGTTAAATCATCTTTCAAGGTTGGTGTGTGCTCCTGTAAATCATAAAACAATACATCAAAAACCAGGTTGGATATTTTACTAATGAACAAAAGCACAAAAACAAAAATTTTATCAATTCCGAAAGTAATCAGGGGCATTTGTCCCTCCACAAACAAAACAAAATTACAAACTTAGAAATTTATACAAATATATTCTCTAATATTATATAAATCTGTTCATAATTAACTCAAAAGAATAATTTAAGTGAAGCATTTACTAAGCCTACCTTTGTAAGCCTCCCATTTCTCCTACTTTTCAAAAAAAATTCTCATAGGTTACAATTTGCCGAATCATCAGACAAAATGTGCCGAATAAGGATTTTTTTTTGAGAGATTTTAGCAACCTACTGTGACCTTCCATCAGGGTGCCCCTGCCAGAAGCATACTCTAAGTCAGAGATATTGCTAGGTATTTTTTCCGAGAGTTTTGTTAAGTGATACAGCCCATAAGTGATCAATTCCATACAAAATCTAAGTGATACAGGCCATAAGATCAATTCCATACAGAATCTAACATTCTAAGGATGAAATGGGAGACAGCAGGTAGAGAGATGTGTACTGTTTTCATTAATTAACAGTTCTAATTGCTTTTCCTCTCCCATTTTCGTTGATGCTTCTTTTATTTCAAATGTAAAGCGTGAAAATACCTTTGACTAAATTTGTTGAATGTTCTGATTTTCAATGCTTGAAGTATGCTTGTAAAAGCATTACAATTATCTTTGTTTTAAGATATCAACTTCTGTTTAAAAATAGTTTTACTTTTAAAGCTTGTTTAACTTAAAGAATATCTTCAGCATTATGGATACAAACTGGGGAGGAATACTAAAAATTTTCTTCATAAAACCTGGTTTTTATTGCCCTTATACAAAAATTGGTTCACTCATGATTTTTTTTTTTTTTTACTCAACCTTCACTGTTTCATTCATCCAATACAATTTCCTTGGCATGGAGGTAAAACTTTTCCACATTTATTGTTGATTACCTTGGATTTTGGTGCCAAGATCCAGTTACCCCCAGTTTAGTAATATCTTAGATAAATCTTACAGTTGGCCACTCAATCGTAAAGCATTAAAATTAAACAACTTACCTAACTTATTAAAGCACTATTACACAAATAAAAAGTTCCACAAAATGCATAATATTAAAACAATAGACATGATTTTATATGAATAGGATTGTCATTTTTTTTAAAAAACTGAGATGACTTACATTAGGTTCACACTTCTGAGGACAAACACCAGCAATACTACACAATTGTTGGGGAGTCTAAAATTTGAACAATCATATTAGTATGTTGTAACAAATGTAGATAAAAGCTATCAATGCTCTTCAACTATGAAAAATTAAATGGCAAAAATAGGGACAACATTTATAGACTGCTAATTTGAAATGCTACAAAAACTCCCTACATATCCAAACAAATGCAAGAAAACAGAAATACATATATGTATAATTTATCATTAGCACTTACACTGGTCACAAGATAACTGTATATTTCAGGGAAGTAGTCATTCACCAAGAGATTACACTGAAAAAAATTAAATAAAATCAAAAAGAAATTTTACAAATCTGACTAAATGAAAAATTCAGCATTAAAATACCAGATAAAAGATATTAAAAAACATGAATGTAGTATTAACACATGTACCAATTTTCATTACGGAAGACTCCAATTAGGGATTTTTCAATGACCAAAATGTTAAGTGGGACTTAAGTGGGAAGTGCTTGTAAACGAAGTTTTGTGTTGAGTGGGATTTAGGAAAACTTTCAAGCATTGTACAATTCCATACGATTGTGCAGAAGAATATGAGCTAATGGATTATACCTTTGATAATGAAAATAGCATCCACAATTCATTACAAACTTAAATTTAATAGTTTTTTTTTATTAATCTACATAGGTTTATTCATTTACTTAAATGAACTATATACAAAGTTTTACAGCTCCTGTTAGCAAATTTGTTGCCTGCTTTTTTTTTTTTAAATTTGATTTTGCTTTTGATTTGTATTAATGCCGACTACAACCAATAAGTAATTTAAAAAAAATAAATAAATAAATAAATATTTTATGCACAAAATGTTTTCCTAAAAGAAATTTTTCTTTTTAAATCAGACATAACATAAATTGTAATTTATAACTTTTTAATCCTTCCCGAGATCCTAGTGAATATGAGGCTGAAGAAATTCAACAAGGATCAGTTATGGAGAACTTAGTACAACATAGTGAATATGAAAGGTATGAGCTTCTTTTTTTCTCTTCCTCTCTTCACAAGTTAGATCAGCATTACTATGTTGTCTTTGGTTTGAAATTCAGATGTTATCAAACCATATGATAGATGAAATGAAATTAAGTAAAATTGTAGAAAATGCACACATATGCACAAAAATTGGCCTATTCCTTAAAATTGGACCTCAGTCAAAACAGTCACTGATACCAGGGGGACAACGCAATTAAACTTTTTTTAGGTACAATTTCTGTATTTTAACAAGTAACGCAAAGGAACCTAAAAAGTTAGCAAACAAATGGCCCTTGATTGCATCAAATTGCAATTAGCTTCTGATGGAAATTAGTTCAAGGTGTGTGGTGCCAATTAAGTGTTTTTGTCATTAAGTCTTAACTGCTGTAACTCTGCAAACAACTTAAGCACTCAAAGCAAACTTATAATTTCGCTATACCCCCCCCCCCCCCCCGCCCAAGCACCAAGTATAAAAATTTAGATAGTACTGATTTCAAATTTAAATGTAGAAAGCAGTTTAAGTCATTAGCATGTCTTAATAAAGCACAGGAAAAGTTGTGAAATGATGCTTTAATGGCTTTTTTTTTTGGGGGGGGGGGGGGGTGCAAATGCTCACAGAACTTTTTCAGCAAAGAAAACCTATTTTTGATAGTTTTGAAGAAAGTTGGAAGAAAGTTTCTATGCAACTCATTCAGAACAGATATTTCCAAAATCTGATCTCATTCATAGCCAGCACTTTTTTTAATAATATTTTTAACAATATGGTCTATGGTCAAAATACTCCGTCCTGAGTCCTCCGTTTTCCCACACTCCTCACAATTTAACAAACATTGATCACGTAGCACACATGAAATTTCCTTCTAATGAAATGAAAGTACAGTAAGGCACCCTCTAATGCGGAAACTAACAGGACAATTTTTGTTTTTGTCCGAAATGCAGGGGTTTAATAATTTTATTTGCCTTAGAATTGGGAAATTAAATATTGTTTGCATAGGAGGGGTATTTGCTTAAACTAAATATCAACTAGAGGTTATTTCGAAAGAATGCGAAATACAGAAATAATCCAGACGTTTCAACTATTCAGCTAATTAGATGTAAAGAAAGATACTTCAGATTAAGTCTTTTACAGATATGCCATAAAATAACTGTTCCCTTACGTTGTGAAATTTTAAATTTGCATCAATATTTATGTGTGGGTAATTTGCAAAAGAATTTACAAGGGTGAATAAATAAAATGTCACAGTATGCTATGCATCAGAATGCATAACATTAGATTTCACATGCTATATGGTCAAAATGAGTATGAAAAAAAAATTTCATGACTTACCAAATATTTTGGGATCTTTTCATCACACAGTTTTTCAATGTCTGTCTTAACATCAGCCTAAAAGAGAAGTAACAATAATTATACTAATAATAATAGCTATGATAACTACATATTGCAAACATAGAAAACCTAAGTCATATGAATTTGAAGTATCTAACTAGAATAAAATAAATACAGACATTTAAGAGCGTCACTAAACTTTTCATCCAGACTACTTCGAACAATAAATATAGTAATAAAAACAAAAACATGTTCATGTAAAGTTTAAGAAAATTAATATACTGAAACGGTTCCATCATCCAAAATTTTAATTTTAAGCATATAAATTAATTGCAGAATGAGTGGATGAAGATGACGAAAGCATACCTGAGGAGTATTTTTCAAAAACACTTGAACGTCTGTTATCATTGTTGTACATTCTGTGCATTGATTGTCCTTATGTTTATTCCAAATCATTTTAAAATATTTCAGAATATGATTCTAAATAAAAAGAATATTGGCATATTAAGCAAGAGAAAATTGGCACTGCATACATAGAACAGAGCGGAAAGTTGCAAAAAACCCCAATTTTTAAATTAAAAAGTAGGCGTATCCTAAATTTAATTTTCAAATAAATAAAAGGATTGCTTTCAGAGTTTCATACTTAGAAATAAAATTACTTAATTAAACTACAAAAAAGGACTCTGAAATAAAAAATATAAATAAACACACTGCTGAACTATGATTATTGCTTAACAAATAAAATTATTACTAATTGTCTTAATTTAATCAAGAATAATTTATTTTTTATCAGTAGGTAATGAATAGTAGCTCTTTGATATAATCATACAATACAAATGAAATAGAAAAGCTCATTTGTCTGAATTTTTTCTATATTTAACTCATTTAGATTATTAATTACTTTTCAATATTTATCTTTTTCTGTCCCACTTTTTGTCTTTCTTTTTTTTCCAAAATAACCAAAATTCACAAAAGACTGAAAACTGTTGCGGTCATTCCATAGTGACTAATGTAACATTTGCAGCTGATTTTCAAACTCTTTTTATTTACACCGGGAGTAAAAAAAAAGGTTTTTTTTGGTTTAATATGCAGATTTAAAATGTACAAGGTGACTATTTTTCATTTCTACCAAGAATTTGAGACAAAATAAATGCTGGCAGGTTTTTTTTCACCAAAAAAGGCATCGTGACTAACGTAACATTTTTGCAAACCTGAGAAACAATGCTTACGTTACGAGGCAAATTTTTCTGAAACTTACGCAGGCATTTAAAATTCTCCGATATATTTGTAGAAGTAAACAGTCTATTTTTTTAAATGTACTACAGATTTATTACAGATGAATCTTTTTTGGCTCTTATTGGTACTTTTACGAAAAACTGTGTGACAAACGTAACCATCGTATAACAAGCAATGAATGCATATAAAAAAAATTTGTAATTAATCTCTTGCTCTTATATTAATTTTACACCTTTTAGGAATCTTCTTTGTGTTGCATTTATGGTTCTTTCTTTACTTTTTTTCTATATTAGTGAAAGAAATTGAATGGAAGGATTCAGTTCAATTAACTCAATTTGAATGTGCGAAAAATAAAATAAATAAACAAATAAAAAAACTGCTCTTAGTAACTGAATAAAATCGTTTTCGGACTAATTAAATCCTAAATATCTCTCATTTAAAAAGTTAACTTTATGCAAGTCGAAAGTCTCACCAAATTCTAGTAGTCTGCCGATATACTAGTTATCGTCATAAGAAACTCTGTAGTACTTTTCAATGGCATATTATTTTTTAAGGTTTACTGATTCATCGAATGAATAGTGTTGTGCATCCTGAATAAAAATAATAAAAAAATAATCAATAAAATAATGATTGATAATTTATTATTTTATTAATTATTTTCTATTATTTATTCTAATATTGAAAAAAAATATTTGAACATTTTCGCAGAATGCATTTTAATTCCAGATATCACCGAAAATGTTTGAATTTCTAAATGATCATTCTTGCATTTTCTGAAATATATGGCAGCAGCTCTTATTGTCACTGAGTCGTGTAACATCTTCAAATATTTTCCCAATGAGCTGCCATTGCTTCATTTTAATAATAGGTGGAGATGTATTTTCAAAAAAATAGAGACGTTCTCCTTTATTAAGACTGTATTTCTATTATCTTATTTCTTTAGCTGGGATTCTTGTGCTGAATGCACATTCAGCAGAGTACTCATTTTGCTTTACTCACCTTAAAAAAAAAAAAAAAAAAAAAAAAAACTCTTGAAACTGGAAGTATCTTTTTAAAGACCTTTAAAAAAGCATTTTTCTAAGTAGACAGAAGGTCTACAATGTAATATTACTAGTATTTTTCACCCTTTATATTTTTAATCAATATAAAATGCCTATTTATTCAAAATTGTTCATGAAAATGTAGATTAAATTAAGTAAGTTTTAAACATCAGCAGTCATTTTTAAAATGTTGCATTAGTCACTTGAAAACTGTTACATTAGTCACAGCTCAAATGTTATGTTAGTCACACTAATTATTTTATATCTACTGATACTAAGATAAATATTTTGCATTTTTTACGCAGATATGACACAGATGTAAGAAAATAAGGAGTGCTGTTTGGTTCAATCATCTGGTTTAGTTTTCAAGCAGAAAATTGTATTTTCATGACGTAATGTAAATATTTTCAATGAAATAATCAAACTAATTAAAATACTTATCTTTTAATGTATGCAAAAAGAACAGTCAATTTTATTGGGCCAACATCTAATCTTTTAAAATAAACATAGTTCTTTTAAAAATTTGCAAAAATTTTTACATTACACAAGAAAACTTAGACGCGTGTTTTTTGCGCATGCTAAGCCTTTTCTACAACCTCGAACATTTAGAGCCAGAAGAAAAACAACAAATGAAATTTTTGCAAACTGTTACTGGATTTATGTACTAGAAAGTATGCTGAATGAAATGATAGGCCACAATTAAGGCTTTGTGGGAAAAAAATTCTGAGGTTGACATTTCTATGGAATGACCCTCCTCTTAAATTAGAAGCACTCTTAAAAAATCAAATTTCTACATACATTAGGCCAAGTGCAATAGAATATCTTTTAGGACTCCCACATTTTTTTTAGTCGTATTTTGTTGGGTAGAAAAAGTTGTGTACATTATTCTTTAATTTATATTGATAAAAAAAGAAAGAAATCTGTCAGAGAATCAAAAGGGAAAAATTACTCAAAATAAAGCAATTTTACACAACAAATTACATACCATTTAGCAGTTATTACCTTCATAAATTCAGCTTTTGGAAATATGGTACTTGCGCAAAGTATTTTTAAAAGCTACTCCTTTTTGCAGCTAGTTGTCAAAAAAAAAAAAAAAAAAAAAGACTACTTTAGGGACTTGGTGACTAAAATGAAAAACACAAACTCGAATTTTTCGAAAGGCGATTTTCATATCCTTGTACGAAAATTGTGCGAAACAGTCATTTGTGAAATTCCAATGCGTCATTCTGTCCTATGTCTCATTTGTAGCCCATCATTGAAATTAGCCATGTGACACATCACATGAAAATCTGAATAGCAATTTGCACCTGTTTATCATACCTAAAAAGGCAGAAATTGTGTGAAACAGTCACTTGTGAAATTCCAATGTGTCATTTTGTCCTATCTCATTGCAGCCTATCTTCCCCTGCAGCATAATTAATCAACAATTACAACACATTTTGTAATTTAAATAAAGAAAAAACTCACTTCAACAGGCAAATGAACGGGGTTGCACATTCCTGACACTGTGCACACCATATTTGGATCCTAGAAAATTATGATAAATGTATATACCACCAATTTGCTCTACATAAAAATTGCATTAGAAAATTAAAAGCTTTTTTTCAGGCAAATATAAGAATAACAAAATAATAAATTACTATGGAACAAAAGCTTGACAAATGCTGGTGTCAAACTACTGTGTATATGTATACATACATGCATACACATACAAATCAAGGATGAATTCAGAAATTTTTTAAGTACCAGAATGCCAATAAGAGTTATTTGAATCCATTGTTGTGACCAATACTATGTGAAAGAGAAATTTACTTTTCGAAAAAAGCAGTACTGGAACAGTGCTCCAGAGCGTTCCACCACCGATTTACCACTGCAGAGGTCAAAGTGACCAATTCACAAGATATAAGACAAAAAAAAGTTTTAACGTAAACAGTAATCATAAAATATTTTTTTAATTACCATTTTGTGTCACTCACAAACACAGAGTGAAAAACCTTAATCATCCTTTCATTTTCTATCATTATAAAAAAGAGAATTAAAATGTTTCAATTTTTTATGTGGGGGGGAGGACATTGACTTGAATTTAAAAATGAAAAATTACAAAGAAATAAATTAAACATTACCATTTGCCACTTTCTGAATAACTTTTACCTTTTTATTTCCAGTGTCTATTAACCTGCCTCACAATATCAGTCCTGCATTTACACTTAAGTCCCAATTTCATCTATCAAGATCAATCAATGAAATACTTTCCAAAAATTTTCTTTGATTTAGGTTCTCCACTTTTTTTTTTCCGAGCAAACACAAATTGCTTATTATCCTCACTTGACCAAAGTTCATGTTGCTCTGATTTTTCAGATTGCCATGACGACGGTCGTTTTCAGTATTTATTTAGAGAGTAAAATTTTTGCCCTCATAGCTACAAATCATCGTTTGCAATTTGATTTTATTCATATTTTGTTTCAAGCAGATTTTACACTAAAAAAAAAAGATTTTTTTGTTTAAAATCATGTTTTCTCAGGAAAAACATCTATATAGATGAACTTAAATAGCAAAACTTTATCTAAATAGAAAATTTCTAGATTACTAATTCCAATCATTTAAGATAGATAAGAAATAAAAATACCATAACGTTCATAACGTTATACGTTGTAAATAATCTTTATGATACGTATATTCTCTGGTGGATATCTTTATCTCTAATATAAAATCTTTATATTTATAACTGCATTCTAATCACCATTTTTTTTATGGATATATCTCCTATAACCTATTTTAGAAAATCATTACAAATTTCATGGCCATTTCTATACCATTCTATTTGTAGAAACAAGAAATACAACGAGTTGGGCCCTATTACAATATTTGAGATTGCGAAAAACGTAGTTTGAATTCAAGACATCAAAATTCAAATGATATTTATTTTTAAATTTCTTCTAAATTTCCTTTCCATTTTTGCTCTTCAGGAGGTGTTGCTTTGTAAAAATGAATCATGTTTTATTTACATCAACATTTTCTGGTTAGTTCTTAACCGAGTCTGTTAATGGAAATGTTTCAATCGACTGATGCTTGTCAATGGGTAAGAACAAACTTGACAAGTTTCATCAAATGAGGATACACAGCTTACATCTGCATTTTTGAGTTTGAAGATAAAAATCCCAATACTTATCGACGGGGTTTTTGGGGGTTTTCTGACCGTTATTCCATTCTCATAAACATTGGTATATTTTTGCCATTCATCAGAACTTATGTGCATCAAATAGTTAAAAACATCACAAGTCGCGATAGCGACCGATGGCAGTATATTGGATTATCCTAATATTGTTAAATTTGTAAAGTAGTTTCTGGGACATAGTAAATGTAGGATATTTTTCTTAAATATAGAATTTATAGGAAATATAGGATGTTTTCTACCTTTGTATAAAAATATAGGAATTACAGGAAATATAGGATGGCTTTGATCCCTGCCACTGATACAGGCATATATATAATGTATACATTTTTGAAAAAAAAAAATATCAGATATACTCACCATTCTAGATGCTAACATTTCAACAAGTTCAGGAATAATTTCATCTACAACTTTAATACACTAGAAAAAAATAATGACAAGTCACTAATCATTTGTGTATTAAAGAACAAATGGACAATCAAAGAAACAATCAACGTTATCAGGAAAACAAAGTAATCAAGAAAACAAAACTAATCTAAGCACCGAAAAAAAAAGGGGACAAGAAAGCCAATCACTTAAAATGAAAAATACATTATAAGGTAACACTTACAGCATCTGCAACAAGTTTAATAGGCAAAAGCTTACAACTTCCCTCAAATACTTCCTTGATTTCCTCCTAAATAAAAAGTTTGTCATTCAGCTCCAATCTTTATGCAAAATATTAACATAACTTAAACAAATAAAACTCTTAAAGGCTATTTTCATAGACATTTATCAAACTTAATTTCGATAAAGGCATTTTTAGGTACACAGCAGAGATAGAGCCAAATATAATGCCGTGCTGCTAGGACAAAGGTGGCTCGTACAAGCATATTTTATATTTTTCTCAATGATACTTTTACCATAAAAATCAAAGTTCAACTTTGAATAGAATGAAGGGCGTCTATGGTGGCCAACTGTAACTATTTTTGAGGATGCTTCCCGATTTTTTTTTAAATCATTAAATCAATAATGTCATAAAATTTAATAACATATAGCCTAATTTTCCCCAAAAAAAATAATCTTTTCGGTTACACACAGCACCCGCCTAAACTCCCCCCCCCCCCCACCCCGCCCACACGTTTCCTCTGACCCTCCACTTTTTTTAGTGAACCAGCCGCCTATCTGCCGGGACCAGGCTGCCATGAAACTGTGCACCTCCCTCCCTTACAAGGATCAATACAATATTTAATAAAAACTAGCTGCGTGCCCGGCGTTGCACGGGCTACTTAAAAAATGAAAGAGATGTCCAATTGATGTTTTTGTATTACTCTGACATCAGTTTCTAAAGCGCTAAGGAATAAATAAATACGCGTAATGCAAGGTTTGCAAAACACCAGTAGAGCATATTTTTTACAAACTGTGTTTCAACAGGAAGGAAAAAGAGATATTACAATTCGAAAACTCATCCATGTGACGGGAAAAAGTCCAACAAAATAAACATAATTAGTCACATATCCTAAATGTATCAAAATGTGAGGTCGGTGAATGATAAACTTACACTACAATCAATAAACATAGCTAAAGAAACAACTTTCAAATGCTGAAAAGAGTTAAAAACGTTGAATTTAAAAAATAAAAAAAAAGACAGACGATAAAATAAAAGCTATGTCCGAATAGGGCAACCAATTTTAAACTAATTTAAAATGAAATTCTAGATGGAAACGTTGTTTTAAGATTTGGACAGCAGCCAAAAAAATCTCTTTTAAAAGAATTATTAGAATTTTACTTGCTAACCCATATGCAAAATGACAACAGGAAAGAAATAAAAATTCCTGAATAACGTTATGTTAATTAACGTTTTAACTAATATCTTAGCTAATTAAAGTCGCACAATTTCGAAATTGGTCCTATTGTTTTCTTTGGAAAATTCCGAATTGATCGGTATCTCGTTTGACTCTCGATTCGCAGCGGTTCTCGAGAAGATAGATCTTCAGACAGACAGACAGACGCGAACAGATTTTAATATTATAGTGGATAATCTTTACATAATAACATACTCTTTGTACTACATAGTCTAATAAGATTTTTCTTGTCTGTCCAGCAATCAGAACAAGCAAAGAACTATAAAATTTACTGGTGGGCATAGTTATATTGGGAAAAAAATATTTTCTTTATGACACAGTTGCTGTGCAATTTGAACTGACACAGAATAATGTGATTGGTATTTATATACATTTCATATAAAAGAGTTTTTCATTGAAGGATGTTTGTCCTGCACTTTTTAATTGTGTTCATATGTGCTCAAAGGCTTGTTTACACGTGACCGGGCACATGAGAAGAATTAAAGATATTGTTTAAAAATACCATAAAGTAAAGATAATTCAATCATTGGGAAATTATGGCTCTGAGAAATTGTTAAATTTTTTAAAAAATTAAAGAAATGAAAAAAAAAAGTTCATATGTGCCTTTTTTTTTCCTTACCTGCAAAACTTAGAGATCAAAAAAAAAAAAAAAAAATATTTTGCATTGAGCATAAAAATTTTTTGTAACAATAATTAAAACTGTTTATCAAAATAATATCAGTTTGAAAAATTTTTAAGCCCATAAAAAAACAACCAAAATGACATGAATTTTTAATATATATACATTCAAACCCAGTTATCATGACACCCGGATTTCACCATACTCCGAATGCCATGTCAACTTTTCAAAGTTGCTAACTTATGCGGAATTTCTGACTCTGACAAGAGACGACCACGCATGCCACCTCAAGAATAGCGGGGGGCGGGGGGAGTAGATAAGTGCTGAAAGCAACAGGTTTCAGACTTTGACGAGAGGGATAATAGAAACGAATTCAAAGCAGGTGAATTTTAATGCTGGACAAGGGAAGCAGAAGAGAAAGACCATACTACTTAAGCTATAGGTGGTCATTGTAAGCTTCTCCCATGAGAGAAAAAGAGATAAGAGCCCCTCAATGGATTGAAAAGGAATACACAGCTTTAAAATGGATAAAAGAATTAGAAAAAGTTTTTCAACTTCCGAAAAGTGGGGTTTAGCGGTCAAAATCTAATCAAATTGCGGACAAAAATAAAGTCTTTAATTGTTTTCTTTATTGCTGATAATTACAGAAAACCTTAAGTTTTTATTCACTTAATAATCAACTTTGACAAAGTGGAGTATTAAAAATGCTATTCAAAAACTAAGCAAACCCTTAATGAAAAATATTTTAAAATTGAAAAAAATAACAATAATAATTTTTTTTTCTTATAATTTTAGTTTTATCCATCAATAATTAAAATTTAAATTAGTTAAATCTAATTAAAAACATCAAAACTTGTTAGTTTCTTTAATAAATCTGTAATTTTATTGTAAACCAATGTTTAATTATGAATTTCTAAAATATTCTGGTTATGAGGTTGCTCTGGCTATGATGATTCTGTTGACAGTCCCAAAGGTGACCTGAAAACAAGGTTTGACTGAACATATATAAAAATATTTCGTGTTTTAAGAATTACATTTATAAATCAAAAAGAATGACATTTTAGAAAAAAAGAAAAATTATTTTTTTTTTTTTTAAAGAGAGACTATTTGGTTTGAAAATATAAAAACAAAGTACTATAATGGAGATAACACAAAAATGAGCACTTGTGAAAACTTATCAAAGAAAATACTGATTGAATTTAAGAAGGAAAAAAACTAAGTTGTTTTCAACCTGAGTCATGTTGCTGAGCAGTTGATCTCGAGCTTCTTTAACCATTTCTTTGCATATATCACAGATTTCATCCTGAAATATAAAATTTAAAAATGTATAGTAAAATGTTTGAGATACAGCTTGTTCTGACCCTGAAATCATGTTTCTATTATAGGTAGGCTTAACATTTAAGGTGGGGTCAAGTAGAGGGATTCCTCCATTTTAATTTATTTTTTAAAAAAATATCTAAAATTTTTTTAAAAAAATGCAAGTTTAATGAGACTGCAAATTCATACTAATACATAAGATAAGTAATTATAAATTTAAAAAAAGACATACAAAAGGCATTTTATAAAAGTTATAGAATAAAAATAAAATTAATTATTTTCCTATCAATAAGAATAACAAAATCAATGTGAAAAAGCATGTCCAGTTACATAACTCACATTGTCATCAGGTGCACTCATTGTAGACCAGATATCATTAGCACATGTCTTTACCAAACCGCACAATCTGGCACTTTCGAGGTCTTGACAAGCGAATGTCGCAGAAGCACATTCCGGTGGTATTTCTTTCTGTGGCTTGGGAAATGCCGACACTGTTGATGCTACAATTAAAATAAATAACATATAACTAATAAGAAACATAAAGAATAATTATCCATGAAAATAAAGTTTTCTTTAGTTTCTTTCAACAATACCCAAACAGTATAAGAAATACACCTACATTTTTCATTTTGGTGCCTTGAAAACATTTTCAGGCATTATTCTTTATTATTTTTGGCTCAATTTAAAAATTAAAATTTTTGTTATTGTATTGAGACTTTTTTTTCAACTTTCCTTACATGTTTCCACTTATTTTTAATTATCATGACCAGTGGCATAGCTAGTTTTTCCGCCTGGGGCGGATCCTCTATTTGCCTCCCTTTTGCTCAGACAGAAATAATACATTAAACCATAGATAATTATTGAACTTAAAACTGAAAACATTATTTAAGGGGTCAAAAAAATAATAATAATAATTCATATTTTTCCTACAAAAACAGGGAGGGTCAGTCCCTCTTTTGGAGAAATTTTCTAAATTTATGCCAAAAATCCCAGTGAAAAGGGGGGTTGGGGTCAAATCTTCTACAAAACTGTTGAAGTCGATTTTTATCTTTGGGAAGAGTTAGGAGGTTGGGGCTTCTCCAGAATATTTTCCAACAATACAGTTTCTAAAATAATAATTTTAGTAGGGACGTTAAGGGAATGAGAAAGGTTCAGGTGCTCGATACGAAAGCATTTCGACATTTGATCTCTGAGAAGCACAGTTGTAGGCTCTCTTTGATAGTGTTAGGGGAGGAAGGAGGATCTTCCCCTAACGAAGCATCATCATGTTTTAGAGGAAGAGATAGGGTTTAGAGTTTAAATACTCTCCTCAGAAATATTTTGATGCTAAAGTTTAAAGGCGCAATTTAAGTTATATGGTGAGACGTTCGAAGAGGGTGTGGATGCTATCTCTCAGAAATTTTTCCGAAATTGAAAGTCTACAAATGTACAATTAGACTATGTTTAGAGGTGTTAAGAATTTGGAAGCTCCATCTGGAACTTTTTGCCATCTAAAAGGAATTTTAAAGCTATCTTCATTGATAGCATGAAAAGAAGTGGGAGACTCGAGAGCTCTCCCATCTAAACACATTTTAAATCTTATCTTTGGATAAAAAAAGGAAGATTGAAAGTTTCCAAGGGGAAATCGTTTAAAAATGAACTCTCCTCCCCAAAAACCGCTCTTTTAGGTCGAACTGCATAAAACCGCTCGTCCTCCGTCTCGAAAATTTTAAAAATTGAAGTTGTAAAGGTGCAATTTGTACTTTTCTTTTGTAACATTAAGAAAGGATGTGGGTATTGGCGGTTCTCACGCAGATGTTTTAAGAAATTAAAGGAGAAAAACCCATAATTTGACTCTCTTTGGTAACCTCTAGATGGGTCACAGGCCTCTTTTGAATCTCCACTTTGGCTCCGCACTTAAATTTGATGCATGTAGAAGTTGCTGTCTGAGACTGGGGCCCATTTTGCCACCCTCTCTAGATCTAACACTGATGGAAAACCCAAATTGGATATTTATGCTAACCTCCTCATTAAAAAATGCCTCAGATCCTTGAGATCTCACTACCGCCCCTTCAATCTGTAACTTAAAAGTAAAAAGACAGAAAAAAAAGGGATTGTGCACCCTTATGTTCATAAGAACAACACATATTTTATCTCATAGCCCTTTTCTTCTCGTAATCATATGAAAACCTTACATTTCGAAGGGGGGGGGGGGGGGGGGGGGTTGCCTCTTTTTATGGATTTAAAGTATGATTACCTTGTTTGGATTTTTTTTCACACCAAAGGTGTTTAACTGCCCTCCCAAAAAGAGTGCCGCCTGAGGTGAACCGCCCCCTTCGCCCCTCCCTAGCTACGCCACTGATCGTGACTAATTTTCAGAATATTGTTTTATTATGACTATGACCTTGTTATTTCCAAAACTTGACATCTCGATTTTTTTTACCGTCCCTTCAACTTCCTGATATCGAAAGTATACTTTATTTTTATTCTTAAGATAAAAGAAGAATTTTAGTGATGTCTTTAAGGCTGGTTTAAATGAAACGTTTTTTGAGGGATTTTCTACTATACACATGTGTTCTTTTATAAGACATGTGTTTTTTTATTTGAGACGGATCACAGGTAAAATTGTCATTGCTAATAATTAAAATTTTAATTTATGTATATGGAAGTGGATGCTATGTTAGTCCATTCATATACACCCACTTTCTTCAGTGTTAGAAAGTTGTTCAAATTGAATAAAACAGTTTTAATGACTGAATATGGCGAAAACAATATCAAGCCTTAGTGACAGCCGCTAAGCTTTTTTCAATGTGTTGGCAACTTTTGAATTAAGGCTAAGGGGCATATAACACAACTGCGTCTACTTATTCTCTTCCTCTTTCCAGTGTTAAAAAATTAAATTTTGGGAGCCGTTTTTACACCAACTTCAGAATTAAGATTTCAAATAACTCATGAAGCCTAAAAGTAGAGGTTGAGCACAAATAATGGTCCCAATTTCAAAAAATCATATTTTTGAAATTAAAGCACATATTATAATAAGTGGTGCATAAATTTAAATAGAAATTTACCAAGGGTTTTTTTTTTTTTTTTTTCAGTTACAAATGTTCAATGTGTGAGCTTTTTGCTATGTTACAAATATCAAATCTGTAATCCAGTTTGTTTCATGTGCTATGTGATTTTTTTTACGTGGTTACATTAAAGACACTGTTAATCAACTCCCAATGCCCAAAGCATTACAAAAAATTACACTGATACAACATTACTAACCATCGATAGTATCCGACAGCCCTGTTTAAAAAGCCTGGATATATAATAAAATCAATTACAAGTATTTTATTTTTTAACAAATACAACAGGCCAACTGATAAACATTTTAGCTCACTGAACTTTCCATGAACAATGAAATCTTTTTCAATCACGATTAAAGCTCAGAATTACATTTAAAATGTAGTAAAAAGGGTTAGATAATTTCAGCTAAATATATTTTGGAAGCTCCTGACAATTCAATCAGATACATTAAAATTTGCTCTTCCTTTTGGTAAAACGTTTAAATGTGTGAGTAAGTTTCACAACGAAAAACTGGGGAAGAAAGAATTTTTGTGGCTTTTAAATATTTTTTCCAGTAATTAAAAAGTCCTACAAAAATGAGACCTAGCAAAGAACACTCTCGATCAAGTTGTCTTTTGAACAAAAAAAGAATTTATCAACTTCAGTTCATCCCAGAGTTGGCAAGGTTTTAGACACTATGGTGAAACCCAAGGTAAATATTGTGGTTTTTACCATTCTGTCCAAAAAAAAAAATTTCCAAAATTATATTTTTAGAGAAACTATTTTGTGCGAAAATATCAAAAACAGAATAAAATGTGTCAAAGTTATGTTTCATATTGAATATTTATTCAATGTGAAGAATTAAGTAAAAACATATATGCAACTTATTAAACAGCTGATTCTAATCTAGTTACATAGAACTTGAATCTATTAAAAATTTCAATTTGTACGCACATTTTTTTTTTTTGCATAATAGTAACCAAATTTTTCAACATTTATGCATGTGTGCAAACGAAAGTGTTCCAAATATAGTGCAATAATTGACTTAAATCCATTAAATGTGGTGAAGTGAAAGAAAAAAAATATATATACATATATATATGAGAGTTTTTACAGCGTTGTGAAGATTTTCTTCTCTTGACTGGTGCCATTTCATGATGTAAAACTAAATTACCACCGAACTACTTTAGGAAAATGCTAATAATTTGTTTCTAAAAATTGTCAAGCTATTATAGTTTTCAAACAAATTAAACCTTCCCATTCCTCATACATACATATACAATTATACACACATGAGGAATTAATTTTCATGGGATATCAGTTCCTGCACTTTCCAATTTTATGTGAATTTTCATATTTTGGGTGAGATTCACTCTTTACACATTACAATAGGCTTCAAAGACTACAGGGCTTCCTCGCTTCTTCCTTTAGAAATTAAGCTGTGATACCAGACACACATACATTATTAGAGTGGGTCAATTTCAACTTTTTTTTTAATATGTATTGCCTAGGGTAGGAAAAGTGGTCATTGACATCAAATGTTCATATATGTGTATAGTTAAGAAATGGTTTTTAACAGTTTGAGATGGTCTTCACAAGTTTCTTTTATATGGGTATGTTTATAAAAATTTCTGCACATACCCTTTTCCACTATGCGAAATTTAGACTTACGCGAGAGGTCTTGGAACGCATCTCTCGAGTAAGTCGGGACTCGACCGTCTCTACAAATGAATCCCAAGTCTGATGTACACAGGGGTGATTGTGAGTTCATCAAAAAATACCTGAAAGTTTCAAAGCGAGACCGGGGGGGGGGGGGGGTAATCTTTGACCCTTATTACTTAAGTGCACATTTGCCATAGTATTAAATAGTTCTGAGTCAAAATATTGTGTGTACATGTGATTACATTTTTAATGGGTTACAAAGTTACTTTTGAGCTGGTGTTATACAAATTATCTTGACATTTACTTTTTTAGATACCTTATTCATTATTTTATTACTAATTCAAATAAAAGTATTCACTATTTATTTATTTAGTAAAAATTTTGAACTAAAAATCCACGGAATTCATATTTTGCGAACAAGGATATTGCTAAGTATTACACGGAAATGTAACATGAATAGTACAAGGAAAATCAAATTTTAATATAAGTTGTCAAGGTTAAAACAGGCTAAATACCGAAAAGATTGTAGTTGCAATTTTCAAAAAAGAAGAAAAAAATCAACGAATATAGATTCACTTTTCAAAATAGCACGCAAACATTCATGGAAATATTCAAAAATGAGTTTCAATTGCGAAATTGTAAAACTTAAATTCGACTTACCCAGCAAAAGCGCACCAACTGCGCACAACAAAAACTTCATGATTAATAGTAAAATAATCCGATCAAATGAATATTCAATATATTAGGATACAACACACTATGAAAGACAATATAAATCTGTGAAATTACTCTAAGCTGAACCTTTTTACATCAGTTCAAATCTCTGTTATCTTAATAAACACATTATTATCAAAAAAGCAGATGACAGTCACGTGACTATTACTGTTGCCAAAGATAATGTTGCTATCTGGACATGAGAAGTAATCAAGGCTTCCTTAGAACCAGAATCATGTGTTAATGGATTTTGGGAGCATAAAAAAATAAATGCAGTAAATTTATTCGACTTTTCCTTTCAACCTTTATCACGACATTGTGAGTCACAGAACAACTTTGAATGAATATGAACAGATTCGTAACATGATATTTTGACCCTACATAACTTTGAGTCTGGATATTTTCCTTTTCTTGTTTTCATAGATGTAGCGTCTCCCCCCCCCCCCTCAACTTGCTGGACATTTAACCTTTGGCCTCAGAAATATAAAGGAATTAGCACAAAAAACAAGTAGATTATCCATTTTTTCCAATTTGTATGGCCTTAAAAAATGCATTTAGACGATGTTTGCTAATGTTAGGATGAAAATGCGGTCTGGGGGCGTTTCCCCGGCCATTTTTTGAGATTGAAACTTGAAAAACACAATTGTTAGGGGAGAGTCGGGTAAGTTGGAGACCCCTAAGACTTTTTACATTTCTAAGACAGAACTAACTACATTTGAAAAAATATTTTTGTACTAATATCTTCGTACAACTATTGCCTAATGACAGTTTATTTCCCTGCCATGTAAACAATTTATATTTTTGTTAATCTTGCTTTTTTACTCCCATCACAAAGTATCCATCTTACCCGATGGTGCGGGTAAGATGGATACCAGTGGAGGGTAAGATGGCGATTACGTAGTTGATTCCATTTGACAAAATAAAATAAACTCGTTATGTCAAGTATAAGAACTATATTTTATTTTATGCCCAAAATTATGAATTTCCAAAAAATTATGAACAAAAATCACATATCCAAGACTTCTTTTTTGCTTCGGAATTTGACAGTCCAGTACAAGCCGCATGAGCCCACTTGTGGCATTTTGCACAATTGAACCACAGTTCATTTTTTCCGAAGTCATCACATATGATGCATACTTCATCGACTTCTTCATCTGAGTTATCATCTTCGTCCATGTAATGTATGGATACGGAGGAATCTGATGAATAGTCAAAATAAGTTTTTGAGCATTTTTTCTTCTCTACGACCTTAGTTTTATTCTCTACGACCTTAGTTTTTTTCTTTCCTTTTTTTGCTTCTCTTCTTTCCTTTTGCTTCTTCCTTTCTAATAAATATTCTTTTACAGGCGAACTTGTGGCATGTAGCGATGGAGCTTTAGTCCTTTGTTTCTTTACCTTTGGGGGAGCTAAAGGGAGTCCCAGGATATCGGGGGCATTAGATGGACCAGCAACAGGTTGGATATCGGAGGCATTAGAAGGACCAGCAATAGGTTGGGTGTCGGCATCATGAATTTCGGAACTAGATGTGGCATAAGCCGCTGTTGTCACAGCAGGTTCAAATTCTTCAGCTGAGAAAATTTGTGAATTGAGGGGAACAATCCCCGCTGCTTCAAATCCTTTCACTGCGTTATTTAGCGTAGCCGCTTTGGCATACGCTTTGTGAAAGAGGCTAGGTACATTCTTGACAGCAACAGTTTGGCCAGGATTCATAGTTAAAAAATCATTGCACACATTACTGTAGGCAGTTTTCAAAGGACCGAAGAAACTGACGTCCAAAGGCTGCATCCGGTGGGTTGTGTGCGGGGGAAAACCAAGGAGAGTGATAAAGTTGTCCCTGCAAAAATTTACTGCTTCTAGGGTTATGTGTGATGCGTGATTGTCCATCAACAGCAGAATCTGATTGTCAGCTGAAGGTCCTACATTTTTTTTAAAATGGCTCAGCCATTCCAAAAATATTTTGGCATTTATAAAGCTGGAGTCTGGATTGCAGGCAGCTTGGGATCCAGGTGGTGCATCATGCAGCAAATAATCTTGCATGCGCACTCTTTTAAAAATAAAAAGTGGAGGCACATAATGTCCAGTTGCGCTGACACAGCAGACCACACTCACATTTGAGCCTCTCTCAGCCGAAGATACTTTAACCACCCGTCGTTTGCCTGTTGGTGTTATAATGAGAGGGGATTTTGTTGGTACAGTTGAGCAACCTGTTTCGTCAACATTGTAAATCTGGTGTGGCTCATATCTGTGTTTCTTCATAATTTCAGTCAATAAATTAAAGAAGTTTTGCACACTTACTTCATTAAATGCTGCTAATCTTGCCACTGAGGTCGCCTCTGGCTTACGTAAAGATAAATTAAATTTACTTAAAAAGTTGCTCACAAAATCTTTTCCAGCCATCCTTTCTTCTTTATTAAATCGATGTTCTATTTTTAGATGTTCAGCATAATCAAATGCGATTCTTGCAAAATCTTTCTTTGTCAAACCAAATGCACGTCTGTCTATATCTGTAACATAGGTTTTTAGCAAGAGTAATTGTTCCTCAGTAAAAGTATTCTTAAATCTTCCAGCGTTCTCAGGAAATGGCTCTTTGTTCTTCCTTTTATCCACATAACGCCGAAGAGAAGTTTGAGGCAGAGAATATTTTTTTGCTGTTGTTAAAATGAACGCTCCTCTTAGTACCTCTTCAACAGCTTTATCCATACCTTCTTTGGACCAAGATTGTCTTTCCGTAATCCTTTTATATTTCCCCATCGTTTTGTTTCTAAAAAAATAAAGTTATAATCACTTTAAGGATGCTGTCATCAGTTATGAATTTTACCCCCCTTTAAACTATCCAAGAAAAGAAAAGTTGATTGATATCTTTAATTCATTGTAGAAGAAAAATACGAATAAAAATAAAGAATTCTTTTTTTTATTTAAACAAATACCTAGTCAAATTTTTTAAACATTTAAAAATATTTTTTTAAGTAGTTAAACAAAATAAAAGTAAAAAAATGTCTTAAAATCTAGTTTTTACAGATAATATGTAATCCTTACAGGCACAAATATTTGATTTGAGACTAGTAAATTGCCTGCTTTTTATTTGCGTGTAAGATGGAGACCACCATCTTACCCGCCATCTTACATATCCATCTTACCCGACGACGTCATGTCGAAATTAAAGTACAAAACGAGAATAAAATTAACCGTATTTTAACTTAAAAGCAACATTATATCATTAATCGAGAAGACTAATTATGTATAAAATTGAAGAAAAGCCCAAAACACTCACCAATTTAACGCAATCCACTAATGAAAAGGTTGACAAATTTAGATATGTTCACGCTGAAATAACAAAACACAAAATGGCGGCAGTTACAGTTATTTTTCCACGCTAGGAATGTAATTCAATTGAAAGATGGCCAACACTGAAGCATATATCCCAATAAGGGGCTGCCATCTATCGCAAATAAAGAGAAACATTCAAGTCACCATCTTAGCCGCCTCTCCATCTTACCCGACTCTCCCCTATATTTTTTCTCTAATTACATTAGTTTTTCTCGAAATTTTTTCAAAATTGTAGTCCAAAAACAGTTTTAGACGATCTTAGAAGATGTTCAGAGGAGGAAAGAACCAGAGGCCCTGTTCCCAGAAATTTTTCGAAAATAAACGATCTAAAACATGCAATTGTGGGTCATCTTCGATATCGTCATGATACCCGACGATTTTTCGAAATCGGAAATGCACAAACAATTTTATTCAACTTTCAAGATGTTAGGGGGAGTTTTCAGAAGCTTTACCCCTGTAATTATTCGAAATTCAAAAAATCTTCTTAAACGAAATTTAAAGTTATTTTAAATGATATTGGCAAGAGGGAGAAGGGACAGACGCTCCCCCATTTCGAAGTTGTTGGAACGCAGTTTTAGACCATCTTTTGGTAATGTTAGTGGGAGAAGAGATTCGAAGCCTGTCTTCGGCAATTTTCCGATATTGAAATTCCAGAAACGGAATTTTAGATGACTGGCTGATCCACGTGAAGCATTTCATGCTCAAAGGAAGAATTTTCTAATTTCAATGCAACCACGAGAAAAGACTATTTACTTGTTAAAACACATTATATTTTTATTTTCCATTCAGAAACTTCATTAAATATTCTACCTAAAAAATATAAAATAAAAAAAATAATAATAATAAAGTTTTAGACTTGAAAAACTCTACTTTTTGGATTTTACCACAAATTTCATCTCCAAAACGGAAAATATTTCTCAGATTGGATATCTATCTCTTGACGCTTGCGTGGAAAATCTGCGGATGCTGTTTATCAAATCCGGCGCCGAAGCATGAAATAAGACACTTGACATGGCGATGAATCAGCGTGTGCAGTTTTCCATTTACTTCCTCGCAGCATAAGAAAACATTATTTAAGCAGCGGTTTGTCCATGATTCAGTAATGTCACGAAAGTATTTGCTGACGTGAGCCGAACTATTTGGTTTTCTAATTTTCAATTTATTTCAATTTTTACTTTTTCCCGGTTTCTTTTCCTTGTTTGCAATATAGACTCTTTTAATCAAGTGAGTATCCAGGGAAGGGACATCGAATCATTAGACCCTCACTTAACAACAACAATACTACTACTACTAATAATAATAATAATAACTTTTCACAGAAATGACAAAAAAATATTTTATTTAATAATAACGATAACAACATTAATAATATTTTTATAATAATAATGATAATTTTTATAACAACAACAATAATAATGATGATGATTTTTGTAATAATGGTAATAATAATAATAATAATAATAATAATTTTTGTAATAATAATAGCATTAAAATTATATTTTTTGTAATAATAATAATAATAATAACAACACAAAAATAGTAATAATAATAATTATTATTATTATATTAATAATAATAATGATAATTTTGTATTAATAATAATTTTAACAATAATAATAGTAATAATGATTATTATAATGTTTTCTTTTTAAAGTAATAATAACTCCTAATTTTCCGAATCGTCATACAAAATTTGCCGCATAAGGACAAGTTTTGGGAAGTCACTGGGTGGCCCTGCCCTCCCTTCCTTTCCTTTACACCAACGGTAGAAGTGGGGAGATAGATGGCAAAGCCCTTGGTGGTGAGAGCGTCCCCCCTCTGTCCTCTCCCGACAGAATTTTTATGAAATTTGAAGAAAATAAGGTTATTTAACATTCCTTTTCATTTTAATTCAATAATGATATATTAACTAGTTTTAATATATATATATATATATATATATATATATATACACATATATATATATATATATATATATATATATATATATATATATATATATATATATATATATATATATATATATATATATATATATATATATATATATATATATATATTTGCTAATGTGAGAATTGGACAAGGGTCTATTTTAAATAGTTGCCTTACATTTGCATACTTTCATTTAAATTTAAATAAAAACCTAAAATATTTTTTTAAAGGAGGGTTAAAGGCTAAATGCCATTGGGATTGGGACATATGACTTTTTTCTCTTTTACAGTTTATGTTCTTTGTCACTGTTACCTAGGAAGAGTTCGTCAGTTTCCTTTGCCATATAATTTTAAAAAAATAAAATAAAATTATTTTTTGTAATTTTTAAGAATGATGACGTATTTTTCAGCGATTTTAGAAATGGAGGGTTTGACTTTAGTGGCATTCGGCAGTGGGGCTGATTTTAGTGGAAACAGAATTTAAGAGACGCATAGGCATTTTTTTTTTTTGAAAAGTGGGGGGACGCGTCATCCCACACTTCTAGCACTGCTTAACGCGGAGCTCACAATTGATTTTTTTTTCTTTTTTTTTGTCCCAAATCAGAAAACGAACAGAAATTCTTTAAAAAATTGACTGAAAAGGGACTTTAAATTGTAAAAAATAAAGGAACTGAAAAGTTCTTTTTTATTCTCTTTTTATTTAGTTTCTTTCTTCAAACGTTAAAAATTAGGAGTGCACTGAATAATAGGCAGCATAATCTGTAATAAGTCACTTAGCCTATTATTCATAATTGGTCAATTTTTCCGATTAATCGATTGAAAAATTATTTTTTAATTGAAATTACTATTGCCTGAAACAAGAAACTATGCGGAATGACTTTATTACACCTAACCAATAGCTTTGAGCTCAAGCTGTCGTGTCCCCATTTGATTCAACATTTATAAATTATCACGGCAGTGTCAAGTAAGCAACTTTGATATTTTTTAAAGGAAAAAAATGGGCTAAAGGATAAATGAGGAAACATGGAAAAACATTTTAATGAAAATGATATTTTAAAGGGAAAAAGGACCAGATTTTAAGAAAAAAAAGCGGACTTTTAGGGACTTGAAGCCAAAAAAAAAACAAAAAACATTTTATTGAAATACTTCAAACATCCATTGAAAATAACATTAAATAAAATATCCAACGGAAGTTAAACTTTGAAAATTAATCGAAGATTTTTTCCCTTTTTTTTTAAATTTTGCTTAAATTGTAACATCAGTGAACTCTTTAAAAAAGTTATTACTCTTAAGAGAGTTAATGATGTTATGAATAATTAATATGTTTTTAAACAAAAAAAAAAATAGATTCATAATAGTATGGCTCTCTATGTACCTGCATAATAACTTCAATTTATATGCAAATTGAAACCTTTAACCAAAATTAACCCATTACAAAAAACTCAATTTAGATTAGACCAACAAAAATCTAGAAAAGTGGACTTCAAATGAAAACAGGTGCCATTGATCCTACAATAGGTGGGGGGTTACTTCAACACTACATCTTCAAGTCTTACTTCAAATTCATCATCATTGCTGAAAGCAAATTTCGGACGTTGATGACAAGGCACCCATTTTGAGGTACTTCACATTGTAAGAAGACTCAGGTGTGACCCAAGGAGACTAAACATTGCCAGCCATTAGTACATGTGTCCTTGGGTACAAAGGTACGCAATTTTGGTTTTGCAAGCAAGTCACATCGACTGAACCACATTTTTACAACATTAAAAATCAGAAACAAAACCTTCAAAATATAGGGCATCCTGATACCTACAACAAAAATTAATAATACAATCCACGACGGACGAAAAAAAAATTGCTCATGTTTTTTTTTTTTTTTACTTAGATCCTATTAAAACCGAAAAAATGTGATAGAATCTTAAATGTTCGTTTGATGGCGTTGAAACGTCCTGGGGGTATTGGAGAGGGCTGTGACACACACGTTGAACCACAATTATTAGGATCGCTCTAGACGACACCCGGAATTTCCCGACCAACGTCCGTAGACACAACCGTAGCCTGAAAGGGGCCCAGAAATATAGTTCAGTTTGAACCTATAGCCTTAATTTAACATTAGCCGTAGCATAGAAAATGCCACAAATTTAGAAACATTTAATTTCCCCAGCTGTTTTTTTTTTTAAATAAATAATTATTTTATTGCAATATGTATGCATATTACTCGTGTATATTATAATATGTAGCATTGTGTTTTCAGTTCAATGTAATTTTTTAACTTTCCTCCCCATACTTATGGGGGGAGGGAGTTGAGCACCTTCCTTCAGTTGAAATAGGAAGCTAAAATTCTTTCAGTATATTACTATCTACAAGTCTAAAAATATTGAGGGGTGTCCCGTTATCTAGGAGAAACTTTTTTTTACATGTATTTTTGAACCATTCTACGGACCCTATTCGGATAGTCAAAAAATTCGAATAATTTTTTCTCCCAAAAAGAGGTCTATTTTAATTAATTGCTGTGTGGATGTTGAAAATAAGATGGGAAAAAACTAAAAAAGAATTTTTAACTCAGAGTATTTACTGTACACTTCGTACTGTAAATGAGTCATTGCTTGCAACATCTTGGTCAAAGTAAGCTGTTTGACTGATTGTTTCTGTAAGGGAGGGGTAACAGCGCGAGAGTAGACAGAATCTTTTTTTTTTTTTTTTTTTTTTTTTTTTTTTTTTTTTGTGAATCACAGAACGCTTTCGTCTAAATTTTGTTTTCTCAAATTCTGCAAGCGATTCGGATAGTTGGAGCTCGGATAATTGGAGTTCTGATGTACTTAATAACCACTGCCGAATTAGCTCTACGCCAGCCAAACTCAGTTGCAAGGTAAAACAAAACCAATTTAAATCCTTAATTCACGAGATCTGTGAAGATAATAGAAAACAAAATAATAGTTTAAAAAGCTAAAAAACACATTTTCGTAGCAAAATGAACTAAAAAGTGAAAAATAATCTTTGAATGATCGTAGTTGACCGATCACTTAATTTTAATGTAATACAAAAAAGCGTGGGTTGCTGTCTATTTACATTTTTGCTTGGACAACAAATGGAAGAAATTCAAGACAACTGATGAGAAGCCCCCTACGCTTTTCTGTATTACATTAAAATTAAGTGATTGGTCAACTACTATCATCCAAAGATTATTTTTCACTTTTTAGTTCATTTTGCTACGAAAGCGTGTTTTTTTAGTTTTTTAAACTATTATTTTATTTTTCTGTTTTTTAGTCTTATGTTGGAGAATTATCAAGCATTTTTTTTTTTTTTTTTTTTTTTTTTTTTTGTGCGGTATATGAAAATTTGAATCAGTTTGGGACTTAATTGACGAAATTATTTATAAAACGAGTGCGAGGTAATATCTTAAAGTTAAAACAAGGGCACCCCGATGGGAAACTACTGTGAGTCATCGAAGTATGTTTGCGGGAATCATATTTATATTACTTTGAAAATTTGATATGCATTTGAATAAAAGTTTTGTTCAACAATGGTCTGATCAGCAATGAATTTCCAATTGAAGGCTCACCTAAATATTGGCATGAAATTAGTTAAAAACAATTATATTTCATGTTCTAATTACCTTGGAACATCGGAACAAATTTTGTCTGATGCAGAAAAATTAAAGGTTTTCGTAGACATTTTTAAATAATTTTTGCGAGCATTTTTTAATGTATTTTTTTTTTTTTTTCCTTTTTTCACACTGTTGGATTTGTGCCAAAATATTGATTAAGATTGGAGGAAACTAACAATTAAAAGAGTTAATTAATTAATTTGATTATAGAATATTGCATTGTCATCGGGTCTGAGTTCGCGTGCCAAATTTCAAAAGAATCCGATCGCAGGAAGTGGACGAAATTTGAGCTGCAAGATTCCGTTACAAGATACATACATACATACATACAGGTGAAGCTGATAAAAGCGTGTTAATAATAAAAACAAGAACGACTACTTCAATTAAACGACAAAATGACCTCTAGATACTTAAAAATAACAATACTGGCTACTCAAAGCAGCCTCATGAGTCACATCCCCAAGTTTTCAATGCTAAGTGAAGCGTAGCGTCGAATGTTCTTCTAAATCCTTTTTTATGCGTTCAATCATTTTAGGCAAGCTAGGATGGCATAAATATACGCAGGAAAAAAAGGATGCCGCAATTGTTTCTATCTAATAAAGAAAATAATTTGTGGAAATACATAAACATCTCTCAATCAATTTGACCTTATTCTTCGAAACATTCCTTAGATCTGACGAATCGGCAATGGATAGTTACGGATATAGTCTACGAAACAACTAAGAATGTTCAACTAAACTAAATTACAAGTAGAACTACTAGTTATTCTTTGAAATAGGACTAATGTTACATTATCTCAGTAATTATGTCAACGTTATAGCTTGATATTATGCAAAAGATATTATTAAAATAAGTATTTGAAAGGTAAATTTGAAAACAGTACGAATATTAGGGAAAAAAGAAAATTGAGTTTTTCGGAACACAGGAAATAAAGCACTTTGTTCAACCGATGAGTTACAGGAAGTTTTTTTTTTAACAAAAGGAAATTAATGTTAGATGCTATCACAAATAGGACTGTAAGCAGAGATGAAAAAACTACTGGCGAAAAAGAGCAACGAGAGAGACTTCTTCGAATAATAATTACGTTGTTAGAGGAAAAATATTTCCTTGTTGAACATTCCTGATTAAAAAATCATTGCATTCGTTTTATTCAAAGGTTTCCAAACTCTTAATACCTGTGCCCTATAAAGAAATTGTTTTGACCTTCTTCAATTTTCATAATGATAAAATTTCATAAATGATATACAGAAGTTACAATTTATTTAATGGGTTAGAAAAGTTAAAAAAAAACAATAGTATACTTTATGTAAAATACGAACTTTTTATGCATCAAAGCACATTAATTATTATATTGCTAGTAAAATATTGCGTGGGCTTGCTTTGGAGCGCTAATTTTCTGAAACCGTGGTGTCATTGAAAAGATATTGATATAGGAGGCGAACCCGATGGGAGGTCACCGGAGGTCATTGTGACCTTCCAAAAAATTTCCTTATACGGCAAATTTTGTCGGACGATTCGGCAAACGTGGAGAGAGAAATACAAAATTACATTTTTTAATGCTTTTAGTTAAAAAAAATTGCATTTTTATTATTATTTTTTTAATGATGCCTTATAGTCTCGTCTCATTAGATGCAAGCAGGTGTGCCCCTTAGACCATTGAGATGATCTAAGGGGTGCCCACCTAGGGGGGGGGGCATAGCGCAGTCTGAGGCATTAAAATTTTTAGGAGGGATGTTTTGAGGAGTATTTTTTACTTTTTGGAGGGCTCTTGCTTTGGGGGAGGGGGGTCTTTGCGATATTTAGGGGGTTGCGTCCTTACTTTTAGAGGGGGACACTCCTGGATGCAGGCATCTATATATGTGTTTGCTCATGTTCATGTTTCATCATTCGACAAAATTCGAAGTTTCGTTCGGCAAACTGAAAATTTCCCTCTTAGAAAAATTGCGATTCAGGGCGCTGCTGTCGATGTTCTTACGGACCATTCATTAATTACGTAAGGATGATTTTGGCAATTTTTGACCCCCCCCCTTCCCCTATGTAAGGATTCGTAAGATTTTTCAAACCTCTCCCCCCTGTTGTTACGTAAGATTCCATTTTGTTCTTTGGGGGGGAAAAAACGAATCTTACATCACTGAAATTGTTATTAAATTCACTATTATTAAATTACACCGTTTTGTTTAAAGAAATATTTACTAAAAAGGTGAAATCTACACTGAATGTCTTTTCGACATTTTATTGTATATGATGCGATACTAATTAAAAATAAAACATGCCATACATAGTGCAATTCTTTTACTATATTTTACACTATTCATTCTTTGTAAAACAAATGAAAAACAACTCATCCTAATACGTTTTTTACCTTCCAGACGCAAATGAAATATGATTCCTGCCACTTGACCGCACGATTTCTACTATTAAATATTGAGTTGTAAAATATTACGTAAGAATGGGTTCGTTTCGAATGGCGCACAATGGGGCGAAAATGCCAAAAAGAGCTGGAAAATGTTTTTTAACCTCTCTCACTTGTTTGCTTACACAGGCATGTTATTAGGGAGTTTTTTAATTCCTTTTCAGGGTCTTTCTACCAGGGCTGCGGAGTCGGAAGGAAAGTGGCCGACCCCGACTCCGACTCCTGGATTTTTGAAACGCCCGACTCCGACTCCGGATTTTTTAATTTTTTTTATTTATTGTATTTTTTGAATTCCGTCTCTCCCTTCAGGGGAAGGGGGAAAACCTCTACAATTAACGATTAAACAATAAATAATTTTCATAAAAAGTTATGAAAATTATTTATATGCATATTTATATGCATTTTGTATTTTATTGTAAACCCAAGACTTTTTAAAAAGGTCGAAAAACACTGGTCTAAGGTGCCGTGAGAAAATTCTAAATTCTCCAAAGGGTGTCGCAAATAAGAACAGTTTGGGAACCCCTACATTAACCCAACGATTCTTTTCCCGTAGAAAAAAAATTCCCTGATAACATTCATTTTCGAGAACTTTCAACATTATCTTTCATGAATAAATGTGATTTCAAATTCGAGGTGCTAAGCCCCATTTTAAATTCATTTTGTTTCGGGTTATCGCAACAAGATAATTTCATTACGTGATATACAGATTATCTTGTTATTTTTCCAATATTGGAACTGATCTAATTTATCAAATTTAAAGAATCTATGCTACTGATCAATCAGCAGCTCGCACTTCAATACTTCCTTTATCAACGTTGAACGTTCAACAGTCAGGATGTTTTTGATATTAATATAATACATAGTTCAGCGATACTATAACAGCTTGCGCTATTTTCCTATCTTGCTTATCTTGGAATGGGTAAAAGTCGAATATGTAAAGGAAAGTTATGAATTCAACTCAATCCTTTTCTTTCTAAGATAACTTTTCAATTCGTAAAACTCAATTTTCTCATGAAACCTGGTGAAAAAAAAAAATCAGCTAATAGTTTGACTATGAGTGAAATGAAGAAATCGCTGAAAACTCTCAAATTATTTATTTACTAGTGTTACCCGCACGGCTTTGCCCGTAATAGTAAAATTAAAAGATCTTTTGGTTCGTGTGTATATTTACAAATAATGTATGGTGAATTTTCTCGCCAATTGGCTTGTACCCATGTTACGGTTGCACGTTATGATAATTTCGTATCTCGCCAATTGGCTTGTGTCCATGTTACGGTTCCATGTTTTGATAATTTCGTAATTTACTCGTCCATCTTATGAAAATTTTGTTCTTAAAATTGGAATAGAAAAAGAACCACATCGAATTTTCGAAAAATCGCTTCGAGGTGCACACCCCCATGCTACAAACTAACTTTGTGCCAAATTTCATGAAAATCGGCCGAACGGTTTAGGCGCTATGCGCGTCACAGAGATCATGACAGACAGAGGGACTTTCAGCTTTATTATTAGTAAAGATAAAGATTTACTTTTAATGTTCTCGTGTGTACTAAGATATAAGTGAACTGAAAAACGCTTAAGAATAACAGTTTTGGGTTAATTTTGATTGTTGCTGAACTGAAAAAACTGTCCGTGAGTCGTTGAATATCATTTCATTCATTTAGCAACTGTATTTGATGACTGAAATGGGGTTTGTATACAAAAACGAGTTTTTATTTGTTCAATTCTGAATACAATAAGCTTACCATTTGAAACGTTAGAATACTTGTGCAAAGACAACCTTAATAATTAAAGATGTCAAGTAACTTCCATCGCCGAGCAGAACGATTAATTTTAAAATTGGACTGGTAAACATATGCATGAGTGCAAAGGCTGCGAGAACTGCTGTTCCGTCTTTCATCCTTAGCCACTAATTTATGTTACAAATATTAGAGGTTTAATTTTTAATAGACAATTTTGAAGTCCAAAAAGCTATCCAAAAATGCATTATAATTTGCATACTCTTCATTGCAAGCAAAAACTTTTTAATCATTTAATATTTGTTTATTTCTGCATTTATTTCACACTGTATTTGGTTTCTCAAATAAATAGTTGAAAAAAATACAGATATTTTGATGTGAACAGTTAAAGATTATGTGCACATATTTCCATGTACATATATCGTATAAAATTTTTTAAAATTAATTATTAAATGTCGACGTGTGAGAAGAATGCGGCTGTTATCTTTTCTTTAATAGAATTGTAATAAACGCAGTAAATAGTTGAGTTATTCCGCACCCCCCCCCCCCTACCGAGCCGCCACTGTGTGAGTACAGAAATTTGAAAATCCATAAATGTGATTGGCCAAGTACCACTAAAAACTCCTATGCTCCCGTTGTAGACCCTTTGAAAGCACAAGCTCACCTTTCAGCAAGTTTGCTTTTGAGACAAAGAGATAAGACCAAGCAAAGCCAAGACGGATGAACATTTTTTTTAAAGAAATCAGTAAATACTAGTTTTAAATCTACATAGAAGAAATGTTATTGTGTTAGCTGTTGGCTGCTCTGTACTCATTGCCAGGGGCATAATCGGCTCGAACGGAGGAGCAAATGGGTTAACTGCCTCCTCACTTTCAAAAGCAAAGGAGCCTTGCCCTTGCCCCTCCACTTTCTAAGCTCAAAATTAACAGTCCATTGAAAAATGATAATTTTGATAGATTCATCTGTTGAAAGAAAGAATAATAGTCTTAATAAGTGCGTGTTTTATATTTTTCTCATGTCATTACTACATAAAAATAAACATAGGACGAACTTTGAAATTGGAAGGAAGGAGTTGAGTATGGTCGTCGGTTCAGAGTTTTGGAGCTGTGCTCGATTTTCATTTAGAGAATCCATAACCATGTTAAAATCCAATATGTTCCACTCATTTTTTTATTTTAAGACAACTGAAGGAGCACCTACAGTGTTTTTTAGTGCACCAGCCGCCCTGGCCAGGGGTGTCTCGATGAAAGGACAAGGGAGGTCCTTTTTTAAAGAAATCAGTAAGTAATAGTTTTAAACCTATAAATATATAGTATATAATTGTCTTAGTTGTTCGCTGATTTGAACTCATTGCCAGGGGTGCCCCGAAGAAATGTCAAGAGAGATGTCCCCCCCCCCGAAAAATTTCCCTACTCAGCACATTTAGTCTGGCGATTCGGCAAACTTGAAGACACAATTTCAATACTACAATACTGTTTAAATCTCTTCTCATTAGATGTACTTATATGAATGTATACAGAGCCGTCCCAAAGGGGGGGGGGGGGCGAGCAGGGCAAATGCCCCGGGCGCCACGAAATGAGGGGCGCCGCAAGGCGCCCCTCGTTTCGAAGGAACACGACGACATTCACACGAAATGAGGGGCGCCTTTTGGCATCCCTCTTCGTATAAAATGCCCCGATTGTAGGAAAATTAGGGGCGCCTTACGGCGCCCCCTCATTTCAGGCATCATAGATACGCAGCCATAGACGCACAAAATAGAGAATCATAACAATAATTCCCCCTTTTGTCCTATAGGGCATGAAAATATTCCTGTCTCTCAGTCTCCAAAACATTCGTTTCCTTTGCATCATTGAAACAGATACAATTTCTGAGAGCATAACTGTTTAGAATCAAACAAAAGGCACTTCTCATTTGTCTAGTTCTCACCAAAATTGCTTGAATTCTGCTCCTTCATGCAGTGACGTAACCAGAAAAAAGTAATAAGAGGGCACATTGAAAAAAAATATTTTCTTTTTTTTTTCTTTTGCTGTTGATCGGATTGAAGGTGTCCGGTCAAAATTTTGAAACTTGAAGTTTTAAAAACGCAATTTTAGCCTTAAAACGCGATTACAGGCCATGTTTATTGACGTTAGAGTAAGGAAGGGAGCTCAGACACTTTCCGATCGATTTTTCTTTTTTGAAATAGATTTAAATCAATTCCTTCTCTCCCTGCAAGTTTTCAAAATTGAAGTTTCAAAACTTTAGACAAACTTTGAAGATTTTATGGATAGGAGGATCAGGAGCATTTCCCGGGAAAATTATTCAAAATTATGGTTCAAAAAATTTAAGCAATGTTTTACTTTCAGGGGCTAACCCAATTAAATCTTTCGTAAGTGTTGTTTGAAAAACTCATTGCTTGTGATATTAAAGAAAGACGGCAAGGGTACCCTTGCACGAATATTTTTTTAAACTCAAGTCTTAAAAGCAATTTGTAAAGCGATTTTTTGTAATATTAGGGCCAGTGATTTTTAGAAATTAGAGCTCCGAAAACGCAATTCTGAGCGATTTTCGATGTTGTTGAGTATTTGTGGACTTCTCCCTAAAACGTACAAATATTTGATGCAAAAGAATAAAATCTTTGTTTATAACATATAAGAAAACTGGTATTAAATTGGTAGAAGTAAAACCAAAAAACTCTTGAAAAGAATCATTGGATGAGTCCAGATCGAAATTTAATTTTGATGTAATTTACTTCGATAAATACATTTTCTATTTATAATCAGCAAATTATTTATTCGTGCTCTTAGTTTGATCAATATGAATAACCAATTCAATTTTAATTGTTTTTTATCTTGAGGGATAACATCTTCCTAGATAAATGTTTGGAATTTTAACATTTAAATTTTTCGAAAAGTTTTTGCTGCATTAATGTTTCACAAATATTAGAAATAGATTTACTGCTTGTGATTTAATTTGTGTTAATATGCATAGCCCTTTGATTGTTCTGTTTATTAATATGTAAAAAATTCAAGTGTGTATTATGCACGGACGTTATAACTAACTTGATTTTTCTATGTGTAAGGAGGGGGGGGGGGGGCGCCAGGAAACTTTCGCCCCGGGCGCCGTCAGCACTTCGGACGCCCCTGAATGTATACCAATATTTTATCATTCGGCAAAAGTTAGAATTCCATTCGCCACATTGAGAATTTCTGCCCTCCCAAAAATGCATGTTCGGGGCGCCCCCGCTCAATGCAGCAAATTCACAACCAAGTACAAGTATTAAAAAGTTATACAGGATACGGTAGTAGTTTTTTGACGATCCCTGATATACATATTCACGGTCATTTAAACAATATCTTGAGCGTTGGTAGTGAACCAGGGCACAAAATAGTATAAAGAATAAAAGGGGTGAAATACATGTCTGAAACGGGAGAGGGGAAGAAGAACACTGAGGTGAAAAAGAACAAAAATTAGATGCTCAATTGCGATTTAATAAAATGCAATTTCGTTACGGTTTCAGGAGCAGATATCATGCGCGAAGTTTATGCCATAGAATTTTTTTTTTTTTTAATTCTTCGTTAAATGTGGTTTTTTTTAAACAGCAATTCGTTGACTCAGATCAACAGCTCATACATTGATTTTCACAAATAAATGTGTTTTTGATATCATATAAACTTTTATTCATTTTTTTCAGACAATATAATTCTACAGTGGGAAGTTTTAAATGTTTTCGTAGATTTATGAAGAACAATAAGTAAGCACGGGAGACATAGCGTCACGCAAGAAAGGATTTTTCTAACAATACGGGCCAATCTCTTGAAAATGGTACAAAGTATGCCCGACGCTTTTGATTGAGAGTTTCTTTTATAAATTTTCATAATTTAAAACAACTTTTTTTTTTAATTTAACCTCCATTTGTGAGTGCAAAGTATCAATGGTTCGTGCATAAGTAATTTATGAAGGACTTCAAAATACTCTGACCAGTCCGTGTCAATTGCCCATTCTCCAGTGAATCAAATGCCGGGGGTCTAATTTTTCGCAACTGTCCCATTTTCGAAATACACCCGATTGAATAATGTATAACTATAATGGTATATTTCAAATATTGTTATAGATTGCGTACAGCTCCACAGCAGCGGTCAGGTGTTTCTCATACGCGACGCGGCGGCCCCGATGAGTTCAGGAAGTAGTTAGCTATGCAACGCTTATGGGAGTTTCCAGTAGTCATTGGCTCTTAAATAGCGCATTAGTTTTGAATTCCTTGAATTTAATGTCCATGAATGAAGTTTAAATTATTTCTAATATTTAGAAGGTGTACGAAAATTTTCCCGATTCTTAAATATTATCGTAGGTTTGATACAATGAGACTTACTTCATTGAAATATACCGCTTTTTTCGCAAACAAGTGCGCACAAACAACTTTCGACGTAGCCAGATAGGATGCGAACAGCGTTGCGTCCTTATTGGCTACGCTTTTGCCAGTTTACTGCGCGTTCAATGGCGGCCAGTGACTGTCGCTACGGAGTTGTGCATCTAGTTATACTACATCTATGGTTCTAACTGGGGATATCTTTCCAGCTCTTGTCCTTTATGTCATTTTATCACTATTTCTCATGTATTATTTGCAAATTCCATCAAAACATAAAAACTCTTCTCTTATTTGGGGGGGGGGGGGGGGCAGACGATTTTTTTAGCCATTTTTTAAAGAAATTGTTAGAATAAAATAATCATTGAGAGATCAATTTTAGTAAATTATCATATTTTGTTACTTGATCGTTTTTAAGATTAATAATCGACCAGCTACAATGATAGCCATTACAAAAAAGTGATTAAATTTTAAGAAATATTTTGTAACATGCTCTTGAATTTTCGCCCATAGCTTGGGAATATAATGAACCCTATAAATCCTCATGGCAGCCCTGATTCTAGCCTCTCCATTTGCAAATTTCGTTGCTGAAATCTTTCTTCTTTTCGAATTCAGGGACGCTCCGATGGGAGCTCACGAGAGGTCACTGTGGCCTCCCAAAAGTTTTCTTATTCGGCAAATTTTGTCTGACGATTTGGAAAAATTTGGAGTTCTATTCCGAAAAAAATTACCATCATCTGGTGAAATTTGGAAATCTAGTCTGCAATATTATCACCATTTGGCGAAATTTGGAGTTCCATTCGGCAAGTTGAGAATATTATTGGGAAAAGATGAAATGGAGGGAGTGAAGACTTCCATTCCTGAAGCACAGACCCCAAGTCACGTGTTAGATTTTAAAGCAAAGCTTTGGAAGAAATTAGGCTTCTTTCGCTAGTTTCAAGAAAAGCATGTGAATCATTCATCGTTGCTGAGTCAACTAACTTGGGGTTTTTGCCTCAGTTTTTTCAAAGCCAGTGACTGAATTTACTCCATGCATTTAATAATTCCTGCTCTAAGGCTGAGAATTTACGCTCTCCCAAAAATTTAAAATCGGGGCGCCCCTGTTTTTTTTTTTTTTTTTTTTTTTTCTTCTTCTTCTTCTTCTTTTTCAGATAGAGTGAAAGAACAAGCCGAACCGCGCCCGTGTTCCACGTAATCCATTTAGCCCACTGATGTACACGGGCAAGCCTCCCTGATCTGTGACTCAACACAATACCATTTCACGGGTTCCATGTTCTGCTCAACTAACCTCGGAGATACTTCATGCTCGGCGACGCATCCAGCGCCACTAGAAAAGCAAAAATCTTCATCAAAGTCTTCGGAGATAGGAGGAGAAAAAGAAATGGCAAACGAAGATCACACAGAAATCAAGTCTGGAATCATCCACTTCAAATGCGCCGTAAAAGGAATCTTTAACATTATTATCTCTTGCTTCTTTTTCAAACTTTTAACTGGAAAGCTCATTAGCCGGAGCAGTGAACCCCAGAAAAACAGCCCATTTCCCATCAATCCGAAAAATTTAAACGCCATAAAATTACAAGCTGGGTGAATTCTGCATTTTACGCACTTTTTTCAGAGATAAAAAAGAAAACGGTCACATACGAAATTGGTTAATTCAAACATGCTTGATTCTATTTTTCGTTATTATTCGGATTTTACTAATTCTTTTTGCGCTTCGATTTCACTAACTGCTGGAGTTAACTGATTGGTATTTGTTCTTTATTCTTTTAATTAACCCTTAACTGGTGTGTGTGGGGGGGGATGTCTTTCTTAGACTCAAGCGTACTATAATGCAACTGCAGGCCCGTCAATTAGGGAGGTCCAAATGCCCCTCCACCTGGCTTTGAAAAATTCATATTTTTACACGAAAATGGGCGTAGTTTTTGCTGCTTTCCAAAAAAAAAAATGCATTGCTTGCCTCCCCCCTCCCCTCCCTGTAAAAACTCGAAATGACGGGCTACTGTGTTACTGCTAAAGTAGGTATCTCCAATATTTTCGCAAATGCGGTTTTTTTTTTTTTTTTTTTTTTTTTTTTTTGCAGAGGTTTAAATGACCCTCTTAACCGTTCAGTAAACGTTATTGTAACTCACATCTTTTAATAGTCACAGATGTGTGAATTTTTTCTCAAAAGATTTATTTAGAGATACCTTTTGCAGCAGTACGCTCAGAGCCCGATTAATTTATCGGGAGGTTTTGACACTTTTTCGGGGGCACCTGTAGTCAAAGAAAAAAAAACAGTGGCACGACAGCCCATGGGGGCCAAGGCCTACTGTGCCCATCGCAGTCTTCCTGAATGAGGGCTCAGGGATGCTAAGCAGATGTTTGATTAGGTGGTCAGCCAAACCCGAAACCCCCAGGCATTAGTTCCCAAGCGCGCTTGGTACTCATTTTATCGATCCACTGAAGGGATGAAGGAATGAGAATGCTTAAATCGGTATCCTTTCATTGTTTATACTTCAGCGATGACATCACAAATGATGAAATGCCATTCAGTGTTGCCATTCACAGAACAAAATATTTAATTCGCATCTTTTCTCACGTATACTGGCAACGATATGGTTGATAACAAGCGTAGAGCGCAATTTTAATTCGCTTCTTGATTATCATAACGTGGAAACGCGATAGAAAGATGCGGCAAAGTGCATCATTTGTGACGTCATCAAGACCACGCCTTGTTTGAAAAATCGGACATTAAAAAAAAAAAAATAATTAAAAAATAACTGTTGGGGGAAAATGAAAGTATTTTCTGGGTCCATGTTATTTTATTATTTATTTATTTGCTTATTCTATCAATTTCAGTGACAAAAATTACTACTTTTGACTGAAGGAAACAACCGCATTGCATCATTTCCGTGTTTTTCAGTGTTATTGTTTTTAGTAGCATTGCGAGCATGCGTTTCTTTACGAGAAACGCATAATATCTCTTGGTAATTTATCAACAACATTAAGATTGAGAGATCCATCATCTGAAGCTATTTTAAGAACGGAATTCAAAGAATTTGTCGCTCTTGCAGACGATTTCAAGCGAGTGACTTATTAAAATTAAACAAAATAAACGCAACACGGCTAACTGAAGTGTAACGACAGCAGATATGAAACCTTTGAATGTTTCTTATTTCTTCTCCATCACACCTGTTTTTAATGCTGAGGATAAATGTTTATTCTCACATCCTTGTTATTTTTTCTGTCTAATTTTAGGGATTGTTCAAAATTGAGAAAAAGTTCCTACTTGTGAATCATATTCTGGATTCCCATAGAAACAAAAAGTTATACTGTCAGACCCCAATTTAACGAATTCATTGGGACCGCAACTTTTATGCTTTAAATCGGGGTTATTCGTAATATCGAGGTGTGAAAAAATTTATAAAAATATTGCACTTACCTTATATAAAAGCCTTAATAAGCAACTGCACAAAAAAATCCATAATTAGAGAGTGTATACTTTTTATTCAGTATTCCGCGACTTATTACACACTAGTTAATTTGAAATGTTAAAGTACTGAGTAATGTATGTCTGACAATTTCCTTGACACTTGATTTGAAATAGTGCTCTTATGGAGAGAAGAAAATACTGTGTCATTTACAGCCTGCTGCATGAGAGATGTTTTTAGTTTCCAGGCCATGTAAAGCATTAAAAAAAAGTAAATTTTAATGGAACTTTAATTAGCGCTTTCTGCATAACATTCGCTATTCATTGGTGGCCCCTCGCCCATTAAATATTGCTAATTGCAAGAAAAGTCTTTTTTGCTTCAGACAAGATAGTTTTATCATTTGGAAAACAACCCAATATTTCCTAACTCAAATTACCAAAAAAAAAAAAATTCGGCTGTTAAAATAATTTGTTAATTCGGGGATTATTATTCGGTAAATAGGGGTTTTGGCCTTCCTTTTACTCGGAGAAAGAGAAAAATCCGCTAAATCGCGAAATTCGTTAAATAGAGGTTCGTTAAATCGGGTCCGACTGTAGTTGGAAAGTTTTGAGACCAAATTTACGTTGACAAAACAAAGGGAAATTTGTTATCCACCCTCCCCTCAGGGCACACCGAGGGATAGGTTGGAGGTCAACCCCCTAGATCCCTGAGTTTTAACACTATAACCCAAGGGCGGATACAAGGGAGGGGCGATGGGGGCGATCGCCCCCTCCTTGAGCCGAGAAACTAGTACTTCTAGAAGTATATTTTCGATATTAATGTTCCAAAAACGCAATTTTACATAATCTTCGATGGTGTTAGAAGAAAGAGAGCTATTTCGGAATTGAAGTTTTGAAAACACAATCGTAGCCCATCTCTTATTACTCTGGGGATGGGGACTAGAACTTTCAATAAGATTTTTTTTTTGAAATTGAAGTTCGAAAATCTCAATTTTAGACGATCTTAGATGATAATTAGGGATAGGTTCAAAGGCTCACCCTGAATATGTTTTGAAAGAAACACTACTATAGAACACCTTTGTTTACATAAGGATAAGCGATGGTGTTCAGTACAACTCCTTCGAAAGTTATAAGAGATTGAAGTTCCAAAGAGTGAACAGTAAAAAACAATCGCCCCTCCTTGAACATTTTCTGTATCCGCCCTTGCTATAACCATTCCTGATATCGAAGTTCTTTTACAGGTAAGGCAGGGTTGCCCGCCCTAACAGAAAGGCGCCCCCAAATGTCATGAAGAACCCACAAAAAAGAACAATACACCTCAACTCCCTTCCTGATTTCATGCATATTAGGTAATTCCTTCGATACATGATTTCGCCAATGTGTTTTGTGATTGAATGACCATCCAATCCTAGTATCCTCTTGATTTACTTTACATTCACTCCCTTAGGAGCAATTACCCCCGGATTAGGAACCTCTGGTCTTCCACAAAAAATGATTATTTTAAAGTAATAACTATAATATAGCAGATGCTCTCTATTCTGAACACTTACGGAGCTGAACAAAAGTGTTCAGATTATGAGAGTGTTCATTATAGAGGGAGAATAGAAAATGCAAGTGTATTCAGTGGGACCACCAGAATGTGTTCAGAATATTGGGGTGTTCTCATTAGGGAGTGTTCACAGAGAGAGCCCACTGTATTTAATTCAAAAGAATACGAAACAGAAGAAGTGCATTGCGAAATTTGTGAATGTTTTCTCCCAACTAAACATGAGCCTACCTAAAAAAAACTATAAAATTGATGATAACGTGACTAGTGTGATCGGTCAAAGATCGCTTCCCCCCCCCCCCTCCCCCCAAAAAATAAAAGACTCAGTCGCATTGAAAACATATAAAAAAATGCTCACCATCAACACATGTGATCAAAAGTTCTGTGGGGCTGTTCATAGATGATGTTACACTTTTTCAATAGATTTGACCCCTCTCACGCTTGTGTGTGTCACGCTTCACCTTACTCCTTCCCTCCCCTAGCCACAAACTGTCACAATTTTACAACTCCCCCCCTCTCCCTCCCCGTCCTTCATAGCTTGACATCATTTGCAGACACCCTCTTCACAGTTGAAAAGCACACAGATTTTTACAAGTCTGTTTTCACCCCCCTTCATTTTGGGGGAACAGGAGGGCACAATTGAAACCTCCACCCTACTTTGAGAAATACAGTCAACTATCGATAACTCGAAGTCCCAAGGGACCGGCTAAAAAGTTTGAGTTATTGGTAGTTCAAGTTATGGGAAGTCTCGACAACAGTATCAAGAGTTTGGGACCCACGGAAAACTTCGGAACAAAGAAATATTCGAGTTATAAACTTCGAGTTATCGAGATCCGACTGTAAATGTATTTAACCTTGCCGAGTCAGAGAGAAAATGGCCGACTCCGACTCCTGGATTTTGAAAGTTCCGACTCCGGCTTTTTTTTTTTTTTCGAAAACCCTCAACAGAGATTAAAATATTTTTCCTTTTCGAATGGTATTTTATTGTAAACCTCAGCTGCATACAACCTTATTTGAAAATCAAATGTTACAATGGCTGCAATTTTTAAAGTGAGATTACTCAAAAATCCTTTTTTTTTTTTTTTAATGAAAAGGAGCAAGTCGCTCTTCTTGTAATGTTTAACAAAGATGTTGATCAAATCCTGTGCTTTCAATTTTTAAAAGCTGTAACTTGAGAGAAAAAAAAAAGCTTTCTAGGAAAGTCAAAAAACCTTTCTTGATAAAGGGCAATCCGCCCCGGGTGACACCCCAAGTTAATTTAAGAGTTTATTAAAATATACAAATACTTTAATTCTGAAATTTTCCGTTATTAGGACGCCAATGCGCAAGTTTTCCGCGCTATTAGAAATTGATTAGAAAAACAAATGTGTTTTTCGACCCACTCTAGTATACACAACTTGATTTGACCACCCCTCGAAACGTCCAAATGACGGGACAGTGTGTACCTTTACTCTTTTTTTTTTCGAAAATACTGTTAATACAGTTCACAAAGCTAACTTACCATGATTTGTCCCCCCCCCCCACCACCACCACCTGATTACGCAAGAAATCGATTAGCTGTAATTAATTATTTGCGCATCAATAGCATTCATACAAAAAACTAACTTCACCTACACTGATAGCAGTGAACAAGAGGGATTAGTGCCGCTAGCTTTGGATTGAAGTGGCTCGTGCAGAAGGATTCATCTTCTAAAATAAGCATAAGAGCCTTCTTATTAGTGTGCATAAACATGCGGCTAAATTTTAAGTGGTCGTTTTTAGTCTTAGACCCATCATTTATGGGGAGGTGATAATATCAGGGTGGAGCGATTTTCCCCTCTGACTTGGAGGAACAAGACGCATTAAAACAAGCAAGTGCAGATATTTTGTCGTTTTTTGCTTAATAGATATACAATAAGGGCGCCCTGAACTTAAATTTTTGGGAGAAGGAATTCTGAATTTACCAAATGAAACTTAGAATTTTACCAAATGATAAACTACGAGTATGCTTGCATACCTGCATCTAATGAGAAAAGACATCAGGTATCATCAAAAAAAACTTTTTTTTTTTTAAATCAATGTTGTAGTACTGTCTCCGAATTTGCAGACTCATCAGACAAAATTAGGTCGATAAAGAAAAATTTTAGGGAGGTCACAGTGACCTCCCATTTGCCTGCCTCTGATGTTGAATAAGGCCCATAACTGTCTATAAATGATGTCACGTTTTTTGAGGCTGGAGGGGATCGTGAAGTTGTGACAGTTTGTGATAATGGGGTCGTTTTCAAAATTTTAAAAGTATTGTTACAAATCCTGTAAATAGTAATTATTGTAGTAACGTAACCTGTAAATAGTTTCCCGTAATGAATATACAACCCCCTTTTCATATGGCTAAAGTATATGACCCCCTTATTTCCTTTTTGTTCATTGATAAAATTTGATAACGGTCTACGTTTTTCCAGAAGCGTGTGGAATATTTGAGAGATTTCTTTCGGTGTATTTAAGCCGTTAGCGATGGATAAACAGGTAGTTTCGATTGATATTTCGAACTGAGAAGATTTTTGCTCTGTTGATAGCGAGGCATTTCGCTGTGTTGTTTTCGTATTTGGAAGTAAATACGTGTGTAAACGTTGAGTTTACGGTGTTGTGTGATAATTGCTTAATTGCTGATGAATAATTTAGCAGTTGTTGAAGATCTTTCCTGTACATAGTGTAAATAAATTTCCTGTGTTTTTATCAAGAACTGTGTTTTCATTTCAAGAAAGTGGAAGTCGCACCGAATCCGTTACAATTTGGCGCCCAACGTGGGGCTTCTTCTGGACTTTCTTGGAGTAAGTGTGACTTTGGACATTTTTTCATAAAGACTGTTTGAATTTATAGACTTTGTTTTTACGGTGATTACTCGCGCAATGGATGACCAATTAAAACAACTTCTGGAAGCAATTAATGCTGTGAAAAGTGATTTGACTGCAAGTTTTACTGCAAATCAAGAACAATTAAAAAATGACATTGCGGCTAATCAAGAACAATTGAAAAGTGATTTAATGGTACTGAAAAAAGATTTAGCTTCTAACCAAGAGGAAATTAAAAACGACCTTACTTCGGTAAAGACTGTGATGGAAAATAAATTTAATGAGATAGAGCATCGAGTTGATGCTTTTGATGAAAAACTTGAAACAGTAGAAAACCGTATCGCAACAGTTGAAAATCAGGTGGATGAGAAAATTAAAAACATGGAAAGGAGATTGGCGACCGCGGAAAGCAGTTCTGTACAGTTTGGCGCTCCCACATCGGTTGCTCGACCGTCCATTAAACTTGCCACATTTGATGGGAAAACTTCGTGGCAGGTTTACAAAACTCAATTCATGATAGTGGCGGAAGCGAACGGATGGGACTCTGCTACCAAGGCCTGCCATCTTGCAGCATCCCTGAGAGGTGACGCAGCGGACATTCTTCAGACCCTTCCGGACAGCCAGCGCCTGGATTTCGCCGCCCTCACAGCTGCGTTGGAGCTTCGCTTCGGTGAGAAGTGCCAGAAAGATTTCAGCCGACTCCAGTTGAAGTCCCGTTTCCAGAAAACTGGGGAAACCCTGCAAGAGCTAGCGGCGGACATCGAGAGACTGTCTCATCTTGCTTTTCGCGACTGCCCTGCGGATGTTCGAGACAACCTGGCACTCAACTACTACATCGACGGGGTTCGAGATCCGGAAATCCAGAAAGCTCTACGGATGGCGGATGTCAAGGACCTGAATTCTGCTGTTGTGTATGCGATGAGATACGAGGCCGCCCAAGAAGCAACCCGTGTGGATCGCCATCTAATCCGGACTCAGGAAGCTGATGAGTCCGATTCCAGGTCGTCCCACCTCGCTGAACTTGAGAGACAACTCGGTGACTTGACAAGACATTTGAGCAGCATAACAGCCCACAAGAAACAAGAGCAGAAGTGCTGGAAATGCGGTAGTGAAGGACACCTGCGAAGGAGTTGTCCGGCTCGCCAAGCTACGCGAGGGAAGGAAATCACCACCACTAAAGCTCTGCAGATTTCCTCTTCTAGTAGTGGCAGTGATGGACTTTTCATTTACGCACATGTAAATGGGAACCCCTGCAGACTGATTGTTGACACTGGAGCCAATGTGACAATCATTAGGACAGATGTGGCTCGTGAATTTCGATTGAAACTGCTGTGGACATCGCCACGCGTAAGTCTCCAGACTGTGACAGGTGACAAAATTGAGATTGACGGTAAAGTGGACTTGGAAATAGTGTTTGGGAATGCCACCTACCATCATACGGCATTCGTCGCTAATATCACGGACCCCTTCATTCTCGGATTGGACTTTTTGAAGAAATATGACTTCACTCTCGACTTCAAGACTAATGAGCTGCACTCGATGAGAGAAGACATAGCCGTTTTCCCTGCAGAGAGTGATGTAAAATCCGCTCATCAAATAATAGCTCAAACAGATTTATCGATTCCCTCAAGGTCAGAATCATTAATACCTGGCTCCCTTGAAGAAAGCAATAGTTTTCGATTTGGACTCATTGAATACCCTAACCTAAGCAATAGCCTAAAAGGAGTACTGGTAGCATCTACGCTTGTGGACCTTTCTAAGGATGTAATTCCTGTAAGAGTCGCCAACGTGAGTGAAAGGCCAAGGAATATTCGGAAAGGTGAAGTGTTAGCAACTTGTACTCCAGTAAACTGCATCATTAGAAGAATCAATTCCCCCGAAACTGTCTTCTGAGTCCTTGACATCGAAGTTAATTGGGAGTGCGCCATTATCGAAAGATCAAAGAACTGCTGCGGAACAATTGGTGGACGACTTCAAGCATCTGTTTTCATCTACATCGGAGGATGTGGGCCGGACGAATTTAACGCAGCATAGGATCTACACTGGAGAACACCTCCCTATTAAACAGCATCCAAGACGACTACCGTTCGCCAAGAAGGAAGAGGTTGAGACCCTCCTGAAAGAGATGAAGGAGAAGGATGTAATCGAACCCTCATCCAGTCCCTGGGCTTCTCCCATCGTCTTAGTCCGAAAGAAAGATGGCTCCACCAGATTTTGTGTCGATTACCGACGGCTGAATGAAATCACCAAGAAAGACAGTTACCCTCTTCCACGGATAGACGACACCTTGGACACTCTTTCCGGACACAAGTGGTTTTCGACCCTGGACTTGAAGAGCGGCTACTGGCAGGTTGAGATACACCCTGATGACCGAGAAAAGACAGCATTTACAACTGGACAAGGCTTATGGCAGTTTAAAGTGATGCCCTTCGGCCTCTGCAATGCACCAGCTACGTTCGAGCGTCTTATGGAGACAGTTTTAAGAGGACTTTCCTACGAATCCTGTCTGGTCTACTTTGACGATATCATCATCGTGGGACGCAGTTTCGAAGAACATCTGGCAAATCTTAGGAAGGTGCTGCAAAAGCTTAAGGAAGCCAATCTGAAGTTAAGCCCGTCCAAATGTAATTTGTTCCGCCGGGAAGTGAACTACCTTGGTCACATCATCTCTTCTGAAGGTGTACAAACCGATCCAGAAAAGGTATCTGCTGTCAAGAGTTGGAGTCGTCCCGAAAACATCCATCAGCTGCAAAGTTTCCTGGGGCTCTGCACCTACTACAGGAAGTTTGTAAAGGGTTTTTCCAACATTGCACGACCTTTGCATAAGCTGACGGAGAGCAAGCAAAAGTTCGAATGGTCCAAAGAATGCGAAGATGCATTTCTACGACTGAAGGAGGCTTTAACATCAACGCCTATTCTCGCCTATCCTCAGCCTGAAAAATCCTTCATCCTGGACACTGATGCGAGCAACGAGGGCATCGGAGCTGTTTTATCCCAAGAAATTGACGGAAATGAACATGTCATCGCTTACTGGAGCAAATGCTTATCAAAGTCGGAGCGGAATTACTGCGTCACCAGAAAGGAGTTACTGGCCATAGTGAAAGCTGTAGAACACTTCCATCATTACCTCTACGGCCGAAAATTTCTGCTTCGGACAGATCATGCCTCATTAACTTGGCTTTTGAACTTCAAAAATCCGGAAGGCCAGATAGCCAGATGGATACAGCGGCTCCAGGAATATGACATGGAGATCAAGCATCGAAAAGGGTTATCTCACGGTAATGCTGACGCTTTATCAAGGAGACCTTGTCCTGAGAACTGCCACTATTGTTCCCGAATCGAGAAACAGTATGGAACGACTAGCCCTATCGCCTATCAGGTGACAGTGACTCCAATATCATCAGAACCTGATCCATGGAGTGACGACCAAGTTCGAAAAGATCAACTTGAAGACCCCGACATAAAACCAATTTTGGAGTTCATGGAAAGTGACAGTCGGCGACCTAGCTGGCAGGACGTTTCCATCTTCAGTCCTGCAACAAAGAGATACTGGGCTTTATGGAACTCGCTCCATTTACGGAACGGCGTGCTACACCGAAAATGGGAATCTGACGACGGCAAAACATCTAGGTGGCAGTTACTAGTTCCCCGATCAAGGATTTCAGATGTTCTGAAAGAAATACATAGTAGTGCGACTGGAGGACATTTTGGTGTCCTGAAAACCCTCAATAAAGTTCGGGAGCGTTTCTTCTGGAGCAAGGCGAAGGATGACGTAGAGAAGTGGTGCCATTCTTGTGACGCCTGTGCTGCTCGTAAAGGACCGAAGAAGAGAAGCAGAGGGAAGCTACATCTGTACAACGTTGGAGCTCCTTTCGAACGAATTGGGATCGACATCCTGGGTCCTCTACCAAGAACTGCTGATGGGAACAAATACATTCTTGTTTCCATCGACTACTTCACCAAATGGCCGGAAGCATATCCCATTCCAGATCAAGAGGCTACCACCGTAGCAGAGACTCTAGTCCAAAATTGGATCTCGAGATATGGAACACCTTTGCAGATTCATTCCGATCAAGGGAGGAATTTCATCTCTGCTGTGTTTAAGGGCCTATGTCAAATTCTCGGAATTGAGAAAACTAGGACAACACCACTACACCCACAATCGGACGGCATGGTGGAGAGATTTAACCGCACAATCCTGAACAATCTCTCACTTATGGTATCCAGAAATCAACAGGATTGGGACAAGAAGCTACCTTTGTTCCTGCTGGCATACCGCAGTGCTGTCCACGAGACTACCGAATTTGCCCCATTTCAGGTGCTCTTCGGACGAGAGCTTCGGCTACCATGTGATCTCGTCTTCGGTCGTCCTCCGGATGCGCCTTCATCGCCTGAGGAGTACATCCAGGATCTCCAGGCCCGGTTGGAAGACGTTCATAACTTCGCACGAGAGCGAATCAACATCGCGGCGGAGAAGATGAAGACCCGATACGACACAAGGTCTACTGGACATGAATTCAACGAAGGCGACAAGGTTTGGTCATGGAATCCCATCCGACGGAAAGGTCTGTCACCCAAATTGCAGTCGCATTGGGATGGACCCTACAAAGTCCTTAACCGACTAAATGACGTCGTAGTGAGGATCCAAAAATCACCTAATGCAAAACCTAGGGTTGTACATTATGATCGGTTAGCCCCATACTATGGCCATAGTTCATGAGTATTACGTAAACAACCATGGTTGATAACATAAAAGTTGTAGATCATTTTTTTGCTTTTAATGTTTAGTAATATTTCTTGTTATTATTGTGTTTCCTATGCATTATTGGTTATTATTTAATGTGTGTATTTGTGAACATGTGATAGAAGTTTGGCACCCTTTCTGGGGATTGTACTGCCCGGGACGTGCAGTCCTTAGGAAGGGGGCAATGTTACAAATCCTGTAAATAGTAATTATTGTAGTAACGTAACCTGTAAATAGTTTCCCGTAATGAATATACAACCCCCTTTTCATATGGCTAAAGTATATGACCCCCTTATTTCCTTTTTGTTCATTGATAAAATTTGATAACGGTCTACGTTTTTCCAGAAGCGTGTGGAATATTTGAGAGATTTCTTTCGGTGTATTTAAGCCGTTAGCGATGGATAAACAGGTAGTTTCGATTGATATTTCGAACTGAGAAGATTTTTGCTCTGTTGATAGCGAGGCATTTCGCTGTGTTGTTTTCGTATTTGGAAGTAAATACGTGTGTAAACGTTGAGTTTACGGTGTTGTGTGATAATTGCTTAATTGCTGATGAATAATTTAGCAGTTGTTGAAGATCTTTCCTGTACATAGTGTAAATAAATTTCCTGTGTTTTTATCAAGAACTGTGTTTTCATTTCAAGAAAGTGGAAGTCGCACCGAATCCGTTACAGTATTTTTTTTCTGAAAGAGCATGCTTAAAAACATAGGATCTGACAATTTTTTGATAAATTTGTTTACGTTTAATATTTTTAAAAAATTATTTAAACCGGAGTGCTTTCATTGTTTCCGGCTTCTACCGATGACATCACAAATGATCAAATGCCATTCAGTATTGCCATTCACAGTGCAAAATATTTAATTCGCATCTTTACTCAAGTGTATTGGCTACGATATGGTTGATAGCAAGCGTAGAGCGCAATTTTAATTTGCTGCTTGATTATCATAACGTGGAAACGTAGTAGAAAGATGCGGCAAAGTGCATCATTTGTGACGTCATCAAGACCAGGCCTTGTTTGAACAATCGGATATTTAAAAAAAAATAATTTAAAAAAAACTGTTGGGAAAATAAAAGTATTTTCTGAATCCATGTTTTTTTTTTTTTTTTTTTTTTTTTTTTTTGCGCATTTTATCCATTTTAATGACTAAAAGTGGTACTTTTGACTGAAGGAAACCACCCCATTGGGAAACAAGAAATGCGACGTCACGCATTTTTTATAAAAATACGTCTGTGAAAAGTAACGTGACATGTGACGAATGGGAGAGGCTGTAAGGTTAAGTGTGACACTTCTTGATAAGAGGGGTGGGGGTGGGGGGAAATATTGAAAAAAAGTGTGCCATTGTTTATGAGCATCGTTTATGAATAGCCGCTAAATCCCTTTTTTATCTGTAATAGAAGAAGATGTGGCAGAAAGTAATTAGGGTTGAAATGACATTTTGTTTTCTTCTGCCCATCAGTCAAATCCAAAAAAAAAAGAAAATCAACATAATTACATGTTAAAAAGTTCTGCCCCCCCCCCCCCACCCCAATAAATGAATCATATAGAGGGAATTGGAATACTTGAAACGAGAGTTGCAGAGGACGATAATAAATTGCTTATGCTGTGTCTTAGCAGCATAATCCCCCATTTTCACCTAATTGTGAGTCAAATTCCAGCTCCCTTCAGAAGCCATGAATGTCTGCGTCCATCAAGCATTTTGTCATTTGCTGACGGTTTATAGATTTATAGTAGATCGAAGCTCTAAAAACTTCACGAGCTATCAATTTCTGCAAGAGGGAAAAAGTAAAAGGAAGCTTTGCCACATTCGAGCTGTTTATGGTCAACCTACAGGAAATAGATAAACTGCAAATGATTACTTTTAAGCCTACTATAGAAATCTAACGTGTGCAACCAGCTCGAAAAAATCAGTGATGTATGTTTTTATTAGTTATGATTTTCATTTCCTCGGTGGAAGTTCAACGGCAGTTTACAGAGAGATATATACCAGCATCTAAAAATCTACGTCATGTTTCTAGTACTTTAAGGAAGCCAGAAGCGACTCGAATCCTAAGATTCTAAGCATAAAGCAGGCCTTGGCGATTTAAGATCCGCGGATCACCGCGTGACCCATTAAATAATTTCAAGTGATCTACTCATCCGTATACAAAATGCATAAAAAATTAATTATAAAACATAAATATGAAACGAACACTTGACGAATACATAAAAGAAAAAATACTAAAAATAAATACTAACACAATATATTACACAACAATGCTATATAAACAGTACAATATCAATAGTATTTCGTCCAAACCGTTTTCTTTGAGCGGTTGTGGAAGGTATATCAATGATTCTGTTAGAAATGCCCATAGGAGGCAGTGAGAAGCAAAGGGATGCAAGTGACAAAATTAAAAACTAGGAGATACCCAGTAATAACGGTAGGCAAGGGCGCCATATAGGGGGGCAAGGGGGGGGGGCTCGAGCTTCCCCTTTGAAATTAGAACTTCCTTGCTATTAGCACTTTTTTCTTTGCAAAAATGTAAAAACATTTCTTCTCCAGCAATTAATGAATAAGTTATTAAAAATGAAATTTTAATGACTGTAATCTGTCCTGAAATCTGCTTCCATGGAGAAAATATCCTACTAAACCATGGTTAAAATATCTGAGCCCCTCCCCCCCCTTACAATTTTGCCATGACGGTAGGTGAACCTCTTTTCGGTCTTGGGGCAAGAGATATCACTAGTAGCTCTGGTAGGCACTGCTAAACAGGATGATTTAGAAAACAATTTTCAATCTACAACCTTTCATGACAGCCTACATAGGACCTTATCTTTAAACGCGTTTTACTAAAAACTTGAAAATGTCCACTTACATCCCTTTGCTTCTCACTGTCTCATATGCAGTTTTAGCTCACATCTCTTCTATGAAATGAAGGGAAAATGCTCACAAGATCGTTTTGGTAGAGCAAATATTGTTCGCAGTATTTATCTTCAAGTCAACTTCTTGAAATGATCTTCTTGAACTTCTTGAATGACAGTTCATAAGCATGTTTAAAGTCTTTCGAAACACAGAAAATGTAGAATGTTACACCTGCACCGCTTTTACTGGCTTCCCCCTCAGCTTTTTTTTTTTTTTTGGGGGGGGGGGGGGGGGTCATGCTTACGGATGCTTTGAAGTAGAAAAACGTAGTATCAGAGTAAAAAGTATGTTATGTAACACCACATTCAATATTTTTCTTCGGGGTGATCGAGTCCTTAAGCATGTCATTTGTGGATTCGGGGGGGGGGCGGTGTCAACTGCCTGCGTTAAACTCCCCTGAGTTTTAGACACATTATAAAATTAAGGATTTGTGTACGTATTTTGTTGATTTTTCCCTAGAAAATGGGATGAACACAAACCCTTTGAATACCCTCCCCCCCCCCCCCCCCCGTAAATTTTCAAATGACAGCCCTGCGAGTGATTACTTTGAAAATTTTGTTTTGTGGTATTGTCTCATTCCTATGTCCACATCAAAATTTTTGCTGTTGGAGAATATGCTCAACGTCATGGACATGGACATACTAGGTTGATACAAAATAAGTAAAGAATGTTGGGAAGAAACAAGAAGTTCCGACTAGAACTAAACAAGTCTACTTTCCCGTATATCCAAATCTACTTTCTAGTACCTGATCAATATTCTCAAAAATAACTAAAATCGCAAATTGTTTTGAACATAATTTTTTAAATACTTTAAGCAGCATGAAATACACCGCCAGCTCGGTCAATTCCAGCCGAGGACTGCAGTTTCGTGCTTATTAGCACTCCTCAGCCCGGCAAAGGAAGTGACTGAGCTGTTGGTGGAAAACCTCTTAAGGAAGCCAAGAGTGCCAAACAAACTGGTAGCTAATATAGAATTAGCACTGACCAGACGAGTGACCGAAGCAATGGTTCGGTTCAACTCGAAGATTGAAGGTAAGGAACTTACTGAGTTTTAAGCTGATTTCTAGGAATAAAATATGCCTCACTCATCTCAAAAATTAGATGCGTAGAAAAAAAAAAAAATAAATAAACGAACAAATAAAATAGCAGCATTTTTCAAACAAAGCAGCTAATACACTTTTTTCCATTAAAAAAAATCTTTAACTGCTTTCAAAACGAGAAAAATAATAATTAAAATTAATAAGCTCATTAAAATAAATACATCATATAAAAAAAAAAAGTTTCTTTTTCCCCTGTTGCCAAAAATATTTTTTAAACGAATTAATGCACTTACCAAAATAAATAAAAACAATAAAATATGTTAACTTAAAGAAATAATTTTCAATGTCAAAAAAAAGGAACCAAACATCAAGGACAGTCAAATAAAAACAATAAGCAATAGTGATTGCTCAAAAAAAAAATTAATTTGAATTTTGA
>NC_072732.1:37793453-37859590 GCF_026930045.1 Uloborus diversus
ATACACTCCCCTACGTGCGCACGCCTTTACACACATACAAACGCCAACGTGCACACACGTAAGCCTACACACACAACTATACACACGTAACCACCCAGGAGGAAGGACATGCTTGGGGGGGGGGGGGAGCCGTTTCTATAAACAATAACTCTAATCAGTAGGGTCTTGTCGCAACTCGTGATTGCGAAAAACATAATTTGAATTCAAAGTTTCGGAATTCAAATTAGAATTAATTGGGGGAAGTCGGTCACAGATTTTACTTTTTTTCGAATTAACTGAAATGGTTCTGGTTTTCGGATGGATAGTTCGGGATTTCGTTTTAAAAACTTTGTAAGCCAATCTTTTCCAGCCATCTTATTATTATTATTATTTTATTTTATTTTTCTTTTTTTTTAATAGGTATATACATTCAATAATAACCTAAAATTCTGTTAAAGGTCCCGTTTTGAGAAAAAAGGTCTCTTTAGATTTTTAGCAGTAATACTTTTTTTTTTTTTTTTAATGTGAGGAAAAGAAAGGAATTAAGTCGGAAATTCAAATTTTCACAACCTTGAGATCAATTACAAACGTTAAAACGATGTGTAAAATGCACAAATAGCAACAAAAATTTCAGACAAGTGTTTCAAGGTTACAAGGATCCTTTTATTTTTTTCAATTTTTGAATGCAAAAAACCGAGCCTGTGTATGAAAAGACTTTCGACAAGAGTTTTTAACTTTTCGTGCAAAAGTAACATATTTTAAGTCTAAAGTTCATTCAATGTTATATGTTTCTCACAAAAATTCCCGAAGAAAAAGAACGATTCAACTAACAATACAACATTAACAATAAACATTGCATATTTTCAGGAGTGCCTCGTCCCCCCCCCCCTCAAAATGAGAAAAAAATACCCCTCAACTCCTCCCCCCTCCCCTTCAAAAATTTAAATGGCGCAGTCTGCGCCATGACCCTTTTTTGATGGGCACCCCTGTTTTTTTTTCTTTTTCTTCATAAATATTAGTGAAAAAGAGGGGGATGCCCACAAAAAATGGATGGAACTGACAAGAATAGCAATAAAAATACAGAAATGTGTGTAGGCAACCGGGAAACCCTGCATTCGTCTCATAGATTCTTCAGAACAAGATTTCTAAGGCGCTCTGAAGTCTCAGGCAAATGGCTGCTGAAAGAGGTATAAGAAAGACCCATGACGCACCCACTTATAACCTACCCAATCAGACATCTGCTTTGTGCACGCAAAATTGAAAAGTTTTATTTCTTTCGCTAATTTTTAAAATCACATCGTGTACCCAAGCCAAGCGCTCGAACTGCGAATACTAATAAAAAGAATAATGCAATTATTTTATTTATTACTTATTTTCTAATGAAAACAATATCCACCAAAGAAAAACAAAAAACAAGAACAAAATTGCTTGCGATTAGAAATATAATATTTTAATTCTAATATAGTACACCGAAAATATGCAGCGTGAAACAAAATTTTCAAGAGAAGGTGAAGGAAATTGAAAAGCCGCGAGAATCAAAAGGCAGAAAAGCGTTTTATTAGTGAAGGAGAAAGAATATTTTTCTTTTTGCAAGGAAACACTTGCACCGAAACAAGTTTCGTATGGAAGTGAGTAGATGCTATACTTGGCGAGTTCTCGCTTTGGCGTCAAGATTGGCACGAAAAGAACACTGGAATAATCATAAACAAAAACAAACAAGCTTACTTGAGAATGATGATGGTTCGATGAGTTCAAAGGTCGTGGAATAATTGTGCCTTTCTAAAATTAATGGCAAGAGAACTGAAGTGTTCAATACAGCATGATTGTCAAAGGATGTTGAGTTATCAGGAACCACGGGGGCCGCTTTATGAAAATGGTGAATGATAATGAAGTAAATACCGACGACTATGCCTGCGATCACGGTAATACAAAGCGAGCTACAGGTCACGTGAGCCAACATGACTGTTTAGTTTAGGAATTTATTTAACTACAAACTAAAATAATGAGTAGGAATGCAACGCATTCAAAACAAGAAAACACGTGCTACTGTCTTTGAAAATGGGCGAATACAAAATAGTCGATGCTCTGCTCGGTAGGTTTACTGTAAAATCAGCTGAGTAGACGGAAACTTAACATCCGCTGTACGGAAGGTAATTTCCCGCTTTCTAATTCGCGATTTATTCAGACTATTTTTTAACAGCATTTTTTAAACGGAACATTCTCCTTTATTTATGTAAAAAATATATCCGTTTTCTGTATCACCAAGAAAGTTATTTTCTTTAAAATGACGATTTACATAAAAAATATGCAGACTCGACATTTCCTTTTCCCTCCCTGCAGGCTTGAAAAAAAAAATTTTTTTTTCTTTTCAATGGCCGTTTTTTTCGTTGTTTTCCGATAAAATTGGCATTGAGTATACACCCTTTGCCCTCCCCCCTGGAAAATTTCGAAATGACAGGTCTGAGAATATCGATTTATATTTATACATTTTTGTATGATTATGTCCACAATATGAGAAATAGCCAAAAATAAAAACCTGAAAAAAGTTGCTATTTTCAAAATTTTATTTGATGTTGCGTTTATTAAATGTCATTGTATTTGAAAAAAGCCAACAAAACTATGTAAAAAATAACAATAATAATTTTCGACAAGAGCTTTGATTTGTTATTTATTTCAATTTTGCGCAACTTTGGCATATTTCTTCCTTCTTTTTTTACATTTTATTAAGTTTTTGTTAAAATTTCCTGTTTTCATTTCTTTATTTAGCTTACCAAGCTACATCGGTCCATTTCCTTGCCTAGCATTCGAAATTTTCTATTTTTATAAGGAAACATTGCTCATGCACGAGCTTCAGGGACATTCTACGAAAAAGCAGACATTTTTCCCTGGTGACAGATCTGTATTTAATTTCAAAACGAGTAATAAACAAAAGTTTTTGCTCAAGAAATCACACGTGTATGCAAGGGCGCTCATATGCAAAATTTTTGGGGAGGGGGTCTCTGATATTTTCCCCATGGTTTAGCAGGATATTTTCCCCATAGAAACCGATTTCAGTGCAGATTAGAGATATTAAAATTTGACATTTTTAATAACTTATTCATTAATTGCTGAAGAAGAAATGTTTTTACATTTTTGTTCAGAAAAAAGCACTAAAAGCAAGGAAGCTCTAATTTCAAAGGGGGGGCCCCCCCCCCTTTGTTTTTACTTTTTTTAATAGCACAGTAAACTCCCGATAACCCGCGAGAGGCTTATCAGTGGGGCGAATTATCCACGGTCTTTCTCACTGCCAAAAAAGTTTTTTTTTTGGCGATGACTAATTAAATGTAACTAGGGGCGTGCACAGAAATTTTAGGGCCGGTCACAAATGACTTTTCCGCCCCCCCCCCCTCTACATTGTTTATCCTTATATTTCACCCCTAGTTTCAAAAAAAATTAGGCCCCTTCAGACTCAGGCCCGAGCCAGCAGGTGTCCCCCCCCCCCATCTCCCTGTGAACGCCCCTGAATGTAACTATACTAAAATGCACTCATTCAACTCATTAACTAAGTATTTCAATAAAATTCTTTGTTCTTTGAGAGAGTTTGGAGATTTTCTCATCGCCTCAGAGCAACAGTAAGGTATCTTAACATTATTTCTGGGATTAGATATCTTACTGTTGCTCTGAAGTGACGATATTATTATCTGCTTCTTTTATTTATTTATTTTATTTTATTTTATTTATTTACTCTTTTTTTTCTTTTTCTTTTTCTTTCTTTTTTTTTTTTTTTTCATGTATAAAATGAGGCAGTGAGAAAAAAAGAGATGTAAGTACCAAAATTAAAAATTTGGAGTTAACCAGTATAACTAGAGTAGAAGTTCCCCTCTGTTTTGGTGCAAGAGCTACTAGTAGCCCTGATGCCGCTATACAGCATGATTTAGGGGCAAAAAAAAAAATTATGAAATCCTACCTAAGGTTCGGACTTTAAACGCGTTTCGCTCAGAACTTTAAAAAGTACACTTACATCCATTTATTTCTCACTTCCTCAAATGTAATGTTAATTTTTATTGTGTGTGTGTGTGTGTGTGTGTGTGTGTGTTTTAACGATAAATCTAAATTGAGTAATTTTATTTATTGGCCGTTTCTTTTGAATTGGATAAGTTATTAATTAACTTTAAGCGTTTCGCTACGGTGGTTTTGAAAGACTTTAAGCGTATTTAAGTTTTATGCTTTTTTTTTTTTAAAGAGGGAGTTTTGACGGACAGTTGTCGTCATTATTTGAGGATTTTTTTTTATTAATTCATAGAATATGCTTGGAGCTTAGGTAAAATTATATGTGCACATTGTAATCAACGAAACAGAATCTTCCTTTTGTTTCGAAGTGGAAAGGGAAATTTACATTTGCTGAAAGGGCTTTTTTTTCATTGCGGGTACAGCTAGTCTCTAAATAAATAAAAGACGAGTTCAAATCTTCTTACAGTTAAAAAAAAAAATTGAAAAATGTTTTAGCTGGAGACAATCATTAAACACTTACTGTATTTTCATTTGCAGGGACTCCGTTTAGTACGTTGCCAGTTTTAGAAGTCGATGGCCGAGTTATTGCCCAGCACCAAAGCATTTGTCGTTATTTAGCAAGACAACACGGTAAGTAATTTATTAATATTCACATCATTCGTGTCCTGTTTTTAAAATTGTTCTGTAATAAAAAAATAAATGATGCATAACGAAGGCAAGACACTCAGATTGTAGTCATCATCAAAATAAAACCATACAATAAGAACCAAAAGAAAGTAAGTCTACTAATTCGATTTTCATCTCTAACATTTTGCATTTGTTTTTGCCTTGATTCAAAAAACTGAGTTTCGCAACGTGTACTTTCTTGACAGGCTTTTTTAGATTTGCGAGAAAGATTTGACTGACGGGGCCTCAGTGGCCGAGCGGTCTGATGAGTGACTGCTTGACATTGGCACACTTGAGGCGGTGGGTTCGACTCCCACCCCCGCTCCGGTTGCACTTTCCCTTTCTTGTGATGTAAATTCTTTCATATGTTGTTTATATGTGTAATAAAAATATATATCATGCGTAAGGGAGGCAAGGCACACAGACCGTACTCCTCATCAAAATATACCTGCGCAATTCAGCACGAAAAGAAAGAAAAGATTTGACTGACGACGTTTCCGATTTCGCGTCATCATAAGTTATACAGGCTGTTTATATAGCTGTGCTGTGGTTGACTTAAGTTCGCGCATTTTTGCCGAAGGTGAAGCACATGTAGCTTCAAGCCGAGTTAGGCCCCTAGAGGGACTAATTATCAGTAGTTTAGATCACCGCAAGTTACTTAATAAACCTCACGATACAAACCACCTCTCTCAATGAAATGACAAGATTGCGAAATATACCGTCTCTTAATCATAATAAATAAGTCAATGAAAATTAATTAAAAAGTGTAAAATAAAAACTGCGTAAAAACCAAAAAAAAACTGAAAAGAAAAATGTATAAGCCCAGTAATTTAGAATGTTATTAAGTACTACTGAATAACTACACCGCTGAAATAGTTTTATAACCGTACGCAAGAAAGACAAATCATAAATTTAAAATCAGAATAGAAGGATCAACAGTAGGGGGCCCATTCAAATTTGCGGGATTCCTTGAATCAGAAAGGAGTGGGCCCTGACTGTTGACATGACATCATGAGATGACATCTGCCTCCAGCTCAGTTATTTCCTAATCCAGGCTGATGAGTTCACAATAAGACGAAACTGCGGTCTCTGGATAGAATAACCGGGCTGTCGGTATACTGAATGTAAAAAAGATTTTCGTTCTTCCTTTTCTTCAAGTGCAAAAATGCCGGGGCACACCAAGGACCTTGTCGCGGCACACCAGTGTGCCCAGGCACACCGGTTGAGAAGCACTGTAAGGGACATATAGGTCAAAAAAGTATTGTGACAAAGTTTATATTCATTCATTTCTTTAATTTTCGTTTATGCTTGTTTGTTTGAGCTGTCCTGCTAATAAGACAGCAGTCTGATAAGTATGGGTTAAGGCCAAGGCGACTAAATTGATTTTACATCTTTCTGAAATGAGTCATTGAAAGTCTAACTCCACTAAATGAAAATATCCTTACTTTAGTCCTAAAGTACTCAATTGATGTGTAGTATGGGAGTAAATAATACAATTTTGATAAGTAAATTTCCAATAGGAAGAAGTTGTCCATGCTACTTCCATCAACGATCTTCCGCCTCAATTTCTGTCTTGGTCGAGTCAATAGTTTCGGCTACGGAAAAGCCAAGATCAAATCATGAATAAATTTTTGAGTGATTACATGGGAAATGAAAATTTGTAACTCAACTTGCAAATCCATTCATTGCTTCCAGGCCTTGCTGGCAAGACCGAATTGGAGTATGCTTTTTGCGATCTGGTCATGGACGGCTTGTGGCACATGTTTGCCAAAATTCGACGAGCTCAAATCCATAAACTCAGCAAAGAAGAAAGGGTAAGTGTTTATTCTTTTGCTATTAAACTTTTCTTAACAAAATAGCATTAGTAGAATTGATATTGAAGCCCCGTGACTGAGTGGTAGCGATTCGTGCTTCCCACGCAGCAGACCTAGCCCTTCAGCTAGACGCGGGCCTATGTCGTTCTTTTCAATGATCTGTTCATCAGAGGATCGTTCATTCTTTTGATCCGTTTATTCAACTCGTTCATTTGAACCACTTCGTTCATTTAAAAAGTAGCAGGTGATCTCTCTGCTTGACATACTCACATACATTCGAAATGCTTCGCTAGATCAGTAATATTTTTTAAAGGAAAAATGAGTAAAAAAAAAAGAAAAAAAATCGGGTTTAGATGTGCAGAAAAATTATGGTTCATTTTGTAAGATATTTCTCAGTTGCCGAATGGGAAGACAGGTTTTCCATTCCGAAAATCGCCGGTTCCATTTCAGCATGTCACAAAATTAAGTTTTTAAATTTTACTATGTAAAATAATAAATAAATTGCTTGTGACTTCAGAAAATTTGCAAAATTGAACTCACTTGAAATATTGCTTAATTCCAAATAGAAATATCATATCTCCAAGTGTAACATAGTCACAGGGTGAAAATAAAACAAAAAAGTTGCCGAAACTGACCTTTTTTTGATCCAAAAACATCTATAGATAGTAAGTAGTGGATAGGGATGTTATCGGAAGCAAAAAGATCACCAGAAAAGTGATAAAAGATTTTTTTAGAAATTATTTTTGCAACAGAATGCGTGAGAAGGATTTTAGCGGGTGCGTGGGACAGGAAGTAAAAAGTCCAAACGTTTTGTTAGTAGTTTAAACAAGTTACATAGAGCATTACAAATGGATACATTGGAAAATTGCAAATGAATTGCAACGGCTAAAGAAAAATGATGAATAAAGCAAAAAGTAAAAGGGTTCGAAATGAATCTGTTGTAGGGGAACATGGGGCAAAATGAAATAGCGGGGCAAAGTGAAAAGGTAAAATATTTTCTCCAGGGTTGGCAAAAACCCGGGTTTTTTTTTAAAAAAAGCCCATGGACCCAGGGTTTTTTGGGTTTTTTAAATAAAACCCAAAAAACCCAACTAAAGTTGGGTTTTTTAAAAGAAATGTGGGTTTTTTTGTCTTTTTTTAGGCAAAATGTGGGATACTTGTAGCATATTGTAGCGTAAGTATATGGACAAAGTGCAAAAATTATCTTCGGGTAAAAAGCTGGAGAACTAGTTAAAATTCAGGGTTTTCTGAAGAAAAGTATAAAAGACGAAAAAACCCAAGAATGTTAAAGTTTCAGATTTTTTAATTTTCATTATTACCAACAGTTAAGGCAAAGTTACTTCTCGAGTGATAAAATCTATTGTTCGTTTTAAATTACTACATTTTTTTTTTTTTTTTTGCATTTTACTTTATAGTATTTCATTTTGTTATGCAAAACTACTGTAGAACCTCAATTAGTTTAAATCCCTTTTTACTGAATTCCAGCTTAATCAAGACATTTCTTTGAATTTTATATTGCCTGTTTTTCTATTTCTGTGTACAGGGTAAGAAATATTAAACTTTTTTGTAAAATAATGAAAATACTGTACCTGTTCTGTTTTCTGTCAACCGTTTGAAAAATATGTTTATTTCTAAAAAATTTACTTGTGTTTATTCGAGATTTGTGACGTGTTGGTTAGCAGAAAATAATTTACATGAAATCCTTTTAACTAGATTAGTTTCCTCTGTACAGTCTACAAATATTGAGAAAATCAGACGTGACAGGACTTGGTCAAGATAATTTGAGTTATTTATTGACCAGTTAAAGAAAAAAGTTAAATACATTTATTTAAAATCTTTGAAGTATATTTTTAATGCCGTTAAGAGTTAAGAAATACTATTAAAGCTCAAAATTCATTTTTTATGTTCCTTGTCTGTGGTGAAGAATGAATAAAAAAGAAGTTTAAATTGTGAAAGTATTTAAATTAATTATTTTTTTAAAAACTTCTCACAAAATTTTAAAAAACCCAAAGTGGGCTAAATAATGGGTTTTTTTAAATGGGTTTTTTCAAAAAACCCATTGGGTCCAACCCAATTGGGTCCAATTCGGCCAACCCTGATTTACTCTGCTTTTAGCTCTACATATCTGGTATTATTTTAACTGTATAGTACAGTAGTACCTCCTGTAAGGGACACCTCCAAATAAGGGACACCTCTATTTAAGGGACATTTTTTCTGGTCCCAGTCCCTTTGACTTTGTTGGAACCTCCATGTGTTTACCTCTGAATAAGGGACACTCTATTTAAGGGACAGTTACAGAGGAAACTTACAACAATAAATGTACAAATGCATCATACAAAATATTGAATCTACTGGAATTAAGTTAGACGTTAACGTGCACAAATACGATGTACTGTGAACTTCTTGCTAAAATTTGCATGCATGTTTTCCTCTCTTAGCATTTTTTTCAAGTAGGCTAACAGCCAAAGGATAATCAACGGCCCATGAATAGCTTCGTGAAAAAAACTTGAAGTGTCAACTCTAATTGAAATTTATATCATATTAAATTTTAAATTGCATGAAATCGAACAAGTTCATGATGTACATTCATGTTCAGTCATGGAATTACTTCAAAATAATTCATGTATGTAACAAAACTATACCATTGCCAATTTCTTTATTAAATTTAAACTATTTAAAGAATAACGTTTAAAATTTAATTACTTTTGAATTGCATTCAGCGTAAATCATTTTCAGCATTTTATCTTAAATGCTAATAGTTTGTTTAGTATGAAATTACACCGAGTCAATATACTGCATGCATAATTTCATGTACCTCCGAAGAAGGGACACCTCTATTTAAGAGACAAAATGTCCGGTCCCCTTAGTGTAACTTATTGAGAGGTTCTACTGTATTATACTCGTATGTAGTCTCTTCCAGTCAGGAAAAAATACTACCGAAATTGATACTCATATTGCAATATTTTGTTGTAAGTCAAAAGTTATTTTTGTTACCATAAAAATGATAACGTTCCTGTTATTAACATTTTAAATATTAATTGAGACCTCCTATATTCAATGCAGTGTTAATTTAGTTTGTTAATATTAAGCTTATTTGTATTTTAAATAAATTGTACAATTAGTGAAGTACATACGGGGCAAAGTGGATGGGGCGAAGTGAACTAGTTTGTTTCATTTACTCACTCAATCATTTAATATAAATCACTTACGTTTTCATTTATTAATTAGTTCATTTACATTCCTTCATTTAGTAATTAATTTATATTTATTCATTCATACACTTATTTTCTTATTCATACTTTCTTTTACTCGCTCTTTATTTTTCTGCGTATATAAACTGATTTATTAATTTAATTACTCGTTTATTGTTTCATTACCTTTTCATTTATTCATTCAACCTTTTATTTACTGATTCTTTTGATCAGAAATATGTTTTATTATCGAATAGAAAATATTTCGTTAGAAAAATATTTTATTTTTCATTTTACCCCATGAAAAACGGGAAAATTGACCACTTTTTTTGAAGACTCAAATTTACTACCAAAAATTAAAAATACTGTTTCAACGCAAGTTTTATTATAAAGTGTAGTATTCTCCCTTTATGTACTGTAATTTTCAAAACAAATTTCCGATTTGTTCATTTTGGAAAAAAAAACCTTAGTCATCTTAACCGTTTAACTTTGCCCCACATTTCCCTACTTCACTGATAAAAAGGAAATTTGAGATTGATTAAGAGTTAAAAACTTGAAGATGAATGTAAGGGGAAAAAAAGCCATTTATCATAACTGCATCAAAACAATGTTCCAAACTGCTCACCTTTCAAAAGAACGGTCGTTCATTTTTAGGTGAACGAACGGATCCATTCATTTTAAAGATTCGTTCTTTTTGACCCGTTCGTTCATGAACGACACATCCCTACTTTCAACCCTTTTCTGGGTCTATTAAATGAGTACCAAGTATGCTTGGGAACTAAAGACCGGGGTTCCACGTTCGGTTGACCACCTAACTGTACTGGAAAACCGAGATGGGCAGAGTTAAACCTTGGCCCCCATAGACTATTGTATCACTGAGTTTAGTTTTAGTTTTTAGAATTCACATATGTTTTACTTCCTTTTATGAAAAAGGAAGCATTGTATTCGCGAAAAAAATTTCAATCAAAAATCGACCTTAATTTCCATTTTACTCACCCCCGAATGAATTATGTTTTTTTTTTTTTTTTTCGACTCGACCACACGTGGATTAGTGCCTAAGAACGTACAGACACGTGAAATATCCATTTTGACTATTCCCGAGTTAATTACAACGAGTTTTCTCGTAACGTCTGTATGTACGTATGTATGTATGTGCGTATGTATGTCGCAAAACTCAAGAACGGTATGTCCTAGAAAGTTGACATTTGATATGTAGACTCCTAGTAGGGTCTAGTTATGCACCTCCCCTTTTGGTTGCATTCGGGTGTTTCTAAAGGGATCTTTTGTCCCTTTTTAAGGGAAAAATCATTGTTAATTTCGATGTAAACTCAAGTGGTGTTATAATTTGGCGGACACTTAGCGATATATCACCACTCTTTTGGTCGCCAACTTGGCGGCAAATTTGGCGTTTTTTTAAAAAAATGATTTCAATTTGGCCACTGTTGGTGATATTTAGAGAGTAAACAATTGAATCACATTAAAATTGCCAGTAATGGGGAAATTACATTAAATTGGGGTAAAAGGAAGTCATGTGATGCACACATCAACTCGTTTTTTTTCTGATTTTTTAAAACCGCAATAATAAGAGGAAACTTGTTTGGTCAACATAATGTAAACATTAACTCTTTTTAAATGCAGATTTCAACCTATACAATTTGAAACTAGTATCTAACGAGCTGATTGTGTGCTTCATATGACTTCCTTTTACTTCAATTTAATGTCATTTCCCCATTACTGGTAATTTTAATGTGATTCAATAGTTAACTCTCTAAATATCACCAACAATGGCCAAATTAAAACCAGATTTTTAAAAAAAATCGCCAAATTTGTCTCCAAGTTGGCGACAAAACTTGGCGACCAAAAGACTGGCGATATATTGCCAAATGTCCGCCAAATTGTAACACCACTTGAGTTTACATCGAAATTAACAATTAACATTCCCCCCCCCCGAAAAAAAAGGGGCAAAAGATACCTTTAAAAATACCGGAATGCAACCAAAAGGAGAGGTGCACAACTAGACCCCACTAGGAGTCTACGTACAAAATTTGAACTTTCTTGGACATACCGTTCTTGAGCGACATACATCCGCACATACATACGTACGTATACATACGGACGTCACAAGAAAAGTCGTTGTAATTAACTCGGAGAATGTCAAAATGGATACTTCAGGTTTTTATACGTTCTTAGGCACTTATCCGCGTCTGATCGGGTTGAAAAAAAAAACTCAACATTAATTCGGGGGTGAGCAAAATGGAAATTAAGGCCGAATTTTGAATGAAAATTTTTTTGCGAATACAATACTTCCTTTTTTGCAAAAGGAAGTAAATATGTGTAGTTTTTATAATTCCACAAATTGTTCTTTATAACCTAGCCACGGTATTTCGTTTGATCGTTGTCTACGGCTAGAGGAAGAATACCTTAATTTAAAGAGAGAGAAAGAAGATCAATCGTAAAAATATATTCACATATTCTTCCTTCAAAGTACATTCTTTTTAAGCTAACATATTGTAAAATAATATTTAGGAAAAGCTCTTTTTTTTCGCCTTGTTATGACACATTCACATTTTTCTCAAGTTGACTGTCCAGTTCTCGCAAAGTTACTCTGAAATAGGCAACACTAGCGACGACTCATTGAGAATTGTTGTTACACCTGCATCAAAAAAAGCATTAAGCAACAGCTGTATAATAAGCGATGCATTATGAACTTAAAAAGAGTGATGAAAAATTTTTACACTGTGGACCAGTTTTGCAGAATGTCGGAGGGATGCACCGATAATCAAATTGGTCGATATCGATTAATCGGCTGCTGATAATTGGCCGCATAATGATCATGATGATTTTGATTATAATTTTTCCATTGCCTTTTTTTCCCTTTTTTTTTTTTTTTTTTTAAATTTCCTTTATTTTCTGCAAGCAAATTTTCATATTATCTTTATCTTTACTAATAATAAAGCTGAAAGTCTCTCTTTCTGTCAGGATCTCTCTCTGTCCGGATCTCTATCTGTCTGTCAGGATCTCTGTGACGCGCATAGCGCCTAGACCGCTCGGCGGATTGTCATGAAATTTGGTACGTAATTAGTTTGTAGCATGGGGGTGTGCACCTCGAAGCGGTTTTTCGAAAATTCGATGTGGTTCTTTTTCTATTCCAATTTTAAGAACAAAAATATCATAAGATGGACGAGTAAATTACGAAATTATCATAACGTAGAACCGTAACATGGGCACAAGCAAATTGGCGAGATACGAAATCATCATAACGTGGAACCGTAACATGGGTACAAGCCAATTGGAGAGAAAATTCACCATACATCATTTGTAAATATACAGGCAAACCAAAAGACTTTTTAATTTTTCTATTACGGGCAAAGCCGTGCGGGTACCACTAATTGTTAATAAAGTTACATCATGTTAACTAGACATGAAAATTCAAATATTTTGTTGGTTGTCTGTATTCAGCAGATGCTTTTAAACTTAGTAGCTGATTTTTTGTTATAAGTAACCAAGACATTTGTTTGTTTTTTGTTTCTTTAATGAAAATTATAAGATAAAGCACCAAGCTAAAGGTCAGGCGTAGAGAAAAGTATTGACATGTGAAGCATGTTGCAACATTGAAAATATACGCATATTTATTCAACACAGAAAAATTAAATTAATAAAATTAACATTACTTCAACCATCAATTTTTGCGGGGGAAAAAACTTAAAACATGTACATGAAATTTTTAAAAATCAAATGATGAGTGAAACAATGAAATAAAGTGAAGGAATATTTAGCGCAGAGAGAAAATTATATGAACCACTGGGCGACGTTAAATATGCTAGTGGTCTCAATGTCCTCCAAGTGAAACGATACCTCTGGGGGTGCTAGCACCAGGTAGCTATTAGCTCTTGGACTAGTTCTAAATTCTCATTAACTGTTCGATCCGGTGATGGTGCTGCCATCTATCGGTATATAAAAATAATGGAGGCAAGGCACTTAGTATGCAGTCCTCGACATTAATACAGTTGTAGTCAGTTGTGACTCTTGAATAGAATAGAATATATGAACCAGCGAGAAATAGTTTACGTTCTGACAATCTTGTTATACTAATGTTTTGCATTGCAATTTAAAAGTACCCGGATTTAATACTTCATAATGGGGTCATTTCCAAAACTTTAAAAGTATTTTTTTCTGAAAGAGCATGCTTAAAAACATAGGATCTGACCATTTTTTAAATAATTTCTTTAAGTTTAATATTTTAAAAAATTACTTAAATCGGTGCGTTTTCATTGTTTATACTTCTGTCTGATGACATCACAAATGATGTTTTGCCATTCACAGAGCAAAATATTTAATTCGCATCTTTACTCACGTGTATTGGCAACGATATGGTTGATAGCAAGCGTAGAGCGCAATTTTAATTCGCTCCTTGATTATCATAACGTGGAAACGCGGAAGAAAGATGCGCCAAAATGCACCATTTGTGACGTCATCAAGACCACGCCTTGTTTCAAAAATCGGACGTTTAAAAAAAGTAATTAAAAATAACTGTTGGGAAAATAAAAGTATTTTCTGGGTCCATGTTATTTTCTTTTTCTTTTCTTTTCTTTTTTTTGCTTATTCTATCAATTTCAGTGACAAAAAGCGCTACTTTTTACATAAGGAAACAACTCCATTGTGTTACGTGAACGTCAGCTATGAGGATTAATGCCAATATTCCATTAAGTTTTGCGCAAATTTTGTATTGTTTGTCTTTATTTTAGGTAGTACACTTACATGGTACACTTAATACTTATGCTTCAGAAAAGTACATTCATGTATTGTTAATAAATTTATCCATCTTGGACCTTGTTCAAAGAATACTTAAAAATTTGCAAATTGTTAAACAGCATTAAAAAAAATATTTTCCCCGGCGATTAATCGGCAAAATTTGGCAGATTATGAATAATTGGCAAAACAGACGATTATCGATTACTACCGATCAATCGGTGCATCCCTAGTCGAAAGCAATGGAAAAAAGTATTCAACTTTTTTATTAACTGAGCAATAATGCAATTTGGAGTCTCAGTTTAATTAAATATTTTTCCCCTAATAAAATTACGTCTTTCAATAGCTATACGATAAATTAACTGTTTGCTTTTTCGAACATATGAAGTCTTGCAGTAAAGTACAAATAAGACGTAATCTCCATGAGGTTTATGGAAAAGTAAGAAAAAAGCTGCGAGCATTTCGTAGACCAAAACATTTTGATTATTATCGATATTTGTATTATTATTATTGATAATATTAATAACATTAAGAATCGATATACAATTTTATTATCGATAATATTGATAATACTATCAAAAATCGATAGATAATATTGCTATCGATATTTCAATATCGAACACGTTTAAGTTTTGTCATTGATGTAGCATCCTTACAATTACTATCATTAACGAGCTGATGGGTGCATCACATGACTTCCTTTTACTCCAATTTAATGTCATTTTCTCATTATTGGCAGTTTTAATATGATTCAATAGTTTACTCTCCAAATATCACCAACAGTTGACAAATTGAAACCAGATTTAAAAAAAAATAATTAAAAAAAATTGCCAAATTAGCGACAAAACTTGGCGACCAAAAGACTGGCGATATATCGCCAAGTGTCCGCCAAATTATAACACCACGTGAGTTTACATCGAAATTGTTAACAATGATATCCCCCCAAAAAGGGGCAAAAGACCCCCTTTGGAGCATTCGAATCAGGGGCGGCAAATAGGGGGTTCAAGAGGGGGTGGTCGCACCTCCAAATTTTTTGAGAGGAATGATAAAAAGTGAGCAAATTCAATTTACGTAAATCACTAATCAATGTTCAAGAAAAACAATCCTGCTGGTTCTCCGTGATGGTTGATGAAACTCGACACATTTTCGGACAAGAGCAAGTGTTTTCCGTTTTTTAAATTATTAGAAATTCATCCAAGCCTTTACCGGCCTTTTCAAAGTAGAAAGAACTGATAAAGAATCACGTTCATTTTAACTAAAGACGTAATTTCCTCATATAGGCTAAATATCTCGTTTTTGTGTGCTCTGCGTAACGATGGTTATGAGAGGCCTGTGCAGTGGTGTGGCTGCATGATTTTCACAAGAAAATGCTTTGATATTTTACATTCATTGTCACGCCCATACTTTAAATGCGTCTATTTAATGAGTGTTCATCACTTTGCTAAGGAGCTTTAGCATTGGGAGCTAAGCATTTGGAGCTTTGAGCAGCTGAAATGTGTTTCTAAACACATTTCAGCTGCTCAATGCATAGTATGCTTTCATTAATACTCTTTAAAAATACATACTATTTTTGAAAATAATATATCACATCAACAAATATCTTTTCTATGGGCTCTTTAACTATGCAGTTTCCCCCCATATCACGATTACTTGCTGTTAGCCAATATGTGTTTTGTTCCATACTGAGTTAATTCGTATTTAAGAAAGTCGACCCCCCAAATGAAATGCTGAAATGCCGCCCCTGATTCGAATGCAACCAAAAAGAAAGGTGCACAACTAGATCCCACTGGGAGTCTACGTACCAAATTTCAACTTTCTAGGACATTCCGTTCTTGAGTTATGCGACATACATTAACACATACACACATACGCACATACATACGTACATACAGATGTCACGAGAAAACTCGTCGTAATTAACTGGGGGTTCGTCAAAATGGATATTTCGGGTGTCTGTACATTCCTAGGCACATATCCACGTGTGGTCGGGTCGAAAAAAAAACTCAGCATTCATTTGGGGGTGAGCAAAATGGAAATTGAGGCCGATTTTTGGGTGAAATTTTTTTCGCGAATACAGTACTTCCTTTTTTGTAAAAGGAAGTAAAAAGAGGAACATTAAGAAAACACTTTGCTATACATAAAAGATATTTTTAATAGTTATAAAAAAAATTGAAGTTCTTTGAATGCTTCCATAGTCAGGCATTAACTCACCTTTAAATATCGTAGTCACCTGTTTTTTTCCCCACCATTTTTTCTCCAGAGCTCCATCATCAAGACTATGATTGCAGAGGACGTGCCACCTTACTTGGAAGGATACGAGAAAATGCTGAAGAACAGAAAGGACGAGAATGATTACATTGTTGGAAAAGAGGTTAGTTTAAGATTTAATTTAACTTCTCTTAAGCGAGGCTATCAAAATGTCGAAATACTAACTGTAAACTGCGGTTAACTGTGTGCATTTTCAAAACATGTATTTATTTATTTATGTTGTTGTTGTTGTCGTGTGCCAGCTAGGCTGGCAATTTGGGGTGCGCTGCTTCACTTTTCCAACTGTACCGCAATTTGGTGTGAAGTTCGACTTCTACAGTACACACATGCCATAAGGACCCGTTTATAGGGTAGGCAACCATTCACAGCACAACCACACATTCACACAAAGAAAGAACAAGGACAGGAGAGAGAAAATACGTCCATGCCCGAGCCGGGATTCGAACCCGGACCTTCATGTCGCAGTCAGACATTTATTTATTTTAATTGTAGAATGTATAAGAGGCTCTCCACAGTTGAAGACCTTGTTTCTTTCAATGAACTCAACCCCTCCCACTCTCTGTCACAAAGCGCCACACCTGACCTCTTCCCGTCCTAAAGCTCTAAACTAGAAATTTTAAATAGTAGCCACTGGCTATCATAGCCACAAAAAATGGCATCCACTTTTACACTTTTGGTTGCCCCTTTTTTAAAAAATAAATCAACTATGCATGCAGCACAAAAAGTAGATAACCAATTCGTTATTACTAATATTAACAACGGTGAAAGATTGTGATACTCTATAAAAACAACAAACAAAATTTCACGGGATATATTTTTAACATAAAGATATAAGCATACAACAAAATGAAATGCTTTACAAATTTTTAAATGTAATGCCAAGTGTGTGGAAATTATAAGTACGTTAAGGAAAGCAAATGTGATAACTAACACAGGTTTTGGCTTATTTATTAGTCAGAAAAAACCTGCCGCTTGACACGATTATTTTTCAGGGAATTTGGAATTCTAAAAGGTCGTAAACGCAAAAACGAACCCTTTATCAAAAAAAAAAAAAAAAGCGATTGTAAAAGCAAACTATTTTTATTAATTAATACGTTTGTGTTAGCTTCACCTGTATCTTGTAACGGAATTATTTATTTATAACGAATATTGTAACTCAATATTCGCCCACTTCCTGCAATGGGATCCTTTTGAAACTTGGCATGCGGCATAAGACCGATGACTATGCAATATTCTGTAATCAAATTAATTAACTAACTATTAGTTATTAAATTATTCCAATTTTAATCAATGTTTTTGAATTGCTCTGAAAAAATATCACTATATTAAAATTATTAAAAAAAATCTTATGGAGGAACGCGCACTTATAAATCTTGCAAGGGGGGGGGGAGGCGCACCGAAGTCTACGTGCGCTACTGAACCCGGCTATTGTCAAAATCAACTTGATAAATTGACAAAGTGTCTCTATTTCTTTTCGAAAATTAACGTTTGATGGGGAGCACCGGAACACCATTTTTTGTAAATATTGATCGGTTTAGAAATGTATCTATTGAAGAATATAGAAAGAAAACAAACACGACATATGTTTACAGAGAGGTCAATCAATCGATGACAATGTTGACCATTTTCGATTAGAAGCTCATAGAATGTATGTCAACAAAGATAATTTTACAGATCCCAGGAAGAACTACTGTTTACTCAATGTTATATTTAGATAAGCAGATTTGTAACGAAGCCACTGTGCAGCTAGATCAGAGGTTCCCAACCTGAGGGCGATCGCCCCCAAAGGTGTGATTTGGCTCCTCAAGGGGGCAATAAATTCTTGAGGGGCGATCAGGGCCGGATTTAGGGGAGGGCAGGCGGGGCTACCGCCCCGGGGCCTCCACAACAAAGGGGCTCACACAATAAAAATTTTTACAAAATATCCTAACTTTCACGGGTCGAAAATATCGGATATATACATATACATCAAAATATTCGGATATATATCAAAGATCAAAGACTCGGATATTTTCGAAAATATGATGATCTTTTCGAATACTGAGTAGGGTCTTCCACTCCTTCGTTGCCCCGGGGGCCTCCACACTTCCAAATCCGGCCCTGAGGCTGATTGGGGGCGATGAATGTTTAAAAGATAAATAATAATAAGAAGTCAGCGAATATCGAAATTGAAAACGCATACGTAACCGATTGTTCGGACGGGTATCACAAGGTTAAAAAGAAACAAATTAAAGTTCTGGAACTTCCTCCTCACACGCTCAGATAAAGTTTGATAAGTATTTTATCATTCATCGCCATGTTTATGAATTTTTAATTTATTTTACTTTATTTCTTTTATTTTTAAGTGTCGGTGTTTTTAGTTCTCCCAGAGTCCAAGATTCTAGTTTTAAAAAAAATAATAATTTTATATTAAAGAAATTTTTTTTGTTTTTGAAGTAAGTATTTTCCTTAAATACCTAACAGTTTCGGTTTGGACAAGAAGAGGGGGGAGAGGATTGTATGTGTATTCATTAATTTATTTTTAGTTAAGAGTTTTGATTGGATAAAACTGCTTTTTATATATTACACACATTTTTCTTCAACGAAAATTAGGCATTTATATTTTCAAAAATATCACTGATCACTAGCGCCAACTTATGATTTTCTCAAGAAAGAGGGGGGGGGGGCGATAAGTTCGAAAAGGTTGGGAGCCACTGAGCTAGATAGTCGTCCGATAGTTTGCACTGATCAACCAAAAAAATTCTTTCGTATCTACCTGTTGGAAATCTCTAATATATGTAGATCAATAGAAATTGTTTTAATATTCCCATAATTGTTCGTTATTTTCCAAGCTACACAAATTAATATTACTTTGGTGTATAACCTACGACCCGTTGGCTACATGCGGCTCTCTAGCGAAGTTCAGTCCTTCAGATCAATGTTACAAATAAAAACCACGACTATCCACAATGTCACAAATTTGAAGTCAAATATTCAGCATCTATAAAATAAACATAAATTAATGATAACAAAAATTTTTGTTTGTAATTTCCTCATCCTTTCCATGTTACCAAGCAAAATTTCAAACCTATTAAAATTCTATATGTTCTAAATCGCGAAAATCATCTTAATATAAGGTGCGGCACTCGGCTAAAAAAAAAAAAGAAGAAAAAAAAAAGAAGAAAAAAAAAAGATTGGGCATCACTGCTTTAAAACTAAAATTTAGTCCGAAGTTCTTCAACATAATTATAGCTATGTCAAAGAACTTCCTTTCGGATTAAGAAGCTAGTACTATTTATCACAAAAAAAATTGAGAGAGAATAAAATACAAATTAAATAATTTAATCATTTTGTTTTAATTTGGAACTTAATTTTAAACAAAATAATAATATTGACATAATAAAGTAATATAATTTATTTTTGATGAACTTCTGTTCCACAACCACTTTCGAAGAATTCTTAAAATGTGTCGTTCTCATTTTCAGTATTTATCAATAATCTGAATTTCGGAAGATTCTATTAGTTCAGTAATTTTTACAGAAATAAATTGATCGAATGCAGTGCAGTGCAACTATACCTTTTATCAAGGTCTTTTTCGCTCAATTTTCTTTTCTCAAAAAGTTGCCTTACAATTAGTGCCCCGAAATCACTAATAAATCTTTAATGTCCCTACAGAGAGACCATGTAATTGTTATACTCGAATTTTGATGTCCCCTCAGAGGAGCCATCAGAGTATTATGTTAAAATTATGATTTCCCCTCAAAAAGGCCATCCGATTTTTTTGCTAGAATTATGATATCCTCTCAAAGGGCCAGAGTGTTATGCTGGAATAATGATATCCACTAAGAGAGGCTATTAGAGTGTTTAGCTAGAATTATGACGTCCCCTAAGAGGTGCCATCTGAGTGTTATATTACTAAAATTATGATGTTCCTGTATAAGGACTATCCAATTTTTGTGGTAGAATTATGATGTTTCCTAAGAGAGCCCATCCAAGTGTTATGATAGAATTATGATGACCCCTTAGATGGGTCATCAGAGTGTTATGCAGGAGTTATGTCCCCTCAGAGGGATCATCAGTTAAAAACCGTTCATATTTAAAGCTTTTTTTTAAACGTATTGCTATGCAGTAACTACAAAATAACAATTGCGGAACATTCAGGGAATGTTATCAGATACAAATAAGATAGTGATTTTGAAACCTACCATTGACACTTTGATTGTTATTCATTTTAGCAGGAACATTGCTCATTCTGATAAGAAGTGCTTATCGAAGTTAACAAAGGTAGATAGATAAAAGAGTGAATTTAACAATTCACAGCACAAGAAAGGGGTTATCAATTTCATGTGATAAATAAAAGTGAAACATAAGCTTTCTTATACAATTAAAGTAGTTAAGTAGAATAGAAGCTTAAACGATGATAACTAATCTTCGGAAGTTTAAGTATCTTATAATGGTATTCTGTTCATTATCTAAGAAAATTTGAAGAGTGACCTTGAATTTTAAGCTATCAATTAAAATGATAATTTATTTAAAAAATAATGTATTTAACAAGAGTATTATTTTTTGAAGCTTATTTCGAAATCAATACATTTAATTCCAAGTGTATTGTAACAGAAGTAGGGTGTAGGGAGTGCTACGTGGCTCATGTGGGCCAGTGGTTAGGACTAGTAGCGCAGCCAGAAATTATCTTCTGGGTGGGTTTTTTTTGTCATGACTGCTTGACAATATGCTTAAAATCAAGGGTTCTGAGAGGAGTTTTTAATCCCAAAACCTCCCCTCCCCCTGTTCTGAGTCATTAGTTAGGTCTGCTATATCTCACCCAGTGGACATGACTTAGATTCGAACTCCCCCCCCCCTACTAGCAAAATTTCTTGCATCAACCTTTACAGATCTTGATATTATACTGACGGCGTCAATATTAACGTGTTTCATACTGCATGCTGGTTGCATGAAGATTAAGAAGCAATATTGCAATAACAACACGTATGCAACATTGCAGTCATCTTAAAATACCAATATTGATATTGCCTTACAATATCAGCATTGCGTACATGTTGACGCCGTCAAGATGGTATTGATTTCATGCTGTCGCCGTCAAAATAATTAGTGCACAATGAAACAGGTGGACCTTCGTTGATAGTTGCGCATGCGAACAGTTCATTATACTCAGCTTCCCTTGTATTGCTGGCATGTTATCTTCTTCCTTCGACCGTCGATACAGTCGGTCTCAACGTATCATTGCAATCTTTAGGCTTCGCGAAGTTGGTTGCTTAGTTATTCGAATCGATTTCGATTCCGAGTCACAACTGACTACAACTGTATTTATGTCGAGGACTGCATACTAAGTGCATTGCCTCCATTATTTTTTTATACCGATAGATGGGAATACCATTCCATTAATGAGAATTTAGAACTAGACCAGGAGCTAATAGCTGCCTGGTGCTAGCACCCCCAGAGGTATCGTTTCACTTGGAGGACATTGAGACCACGAGCATATTTAACGTCGCTCAGTCCCCTTTAATGACGACGGTGGGTCTTCGACCATCGAGGTTCGAACTCAGGACCCTCCGGCCCCGAATCTGACACTCTACCGATCGGGCTACCACGGCCCTTGCTTAGTTATTAGTGTGAAATATTGTTTTAGGAAGAAATGAATGACTGATAATGGCCTTTGTTTATTTATATAGTACTAGACAAGCCATATCGCAGACGATGTGCGATCAATGATAGAAATGGCCGAAAAAAAGGTTTTTCATTCCTAGACTTTGAAACAAAGGGCATATATTCCAGAATTTCGTATTATCTCATCAAAAACAACCCTGTTGTAAAAATTTCACCGCCAAGAAAATCTTTAACTTTTCCGCACAAAAAAAGAAAGTCTTCATCTTAAACCCAAAAACCATCAGCCTTAAAAAGTTATGATATCTAGTTTGCCCGCCAAGTACCTCTGCCAAACTATCATAATCCATCTTCTCCTCCTCTTTCATCACACCTAGTAGTTCCATTAGAACCTCCTCCCCTCTTCAACTCCTCAGAAATATGGATAGATCCTTTAAATTGTTCATCCTGTTTGGCGGGAAGTTTTTCAAAGTGGTGAAGTGGTTGCTTGGTGAGCATAGTCGAAGCGAAGTCGTGAGCATTAGGCGAGTATATGAAATCGGTGGTATCTGAATTTTTTAAAAAAGCATCTTAAATATAGAAAGAGAACATAGCTTCTGGTTTGAAATGGAGTTAGGGAGTCAAACTAGATCTAAATATTAAAAATATGAACCTAATCGTAAGCATAAGATGCACTCAATAATGGGTTTGGGGGTTTCTACCCCGAGAAATTTTCGAAATTGCAGAGTAAAAAAAATTCATGTTTGTATTCTCAATGTATGTTACAAATGGAAAGAGGAGCAAACTCCTCCCAGAGATGTTACTGAAGATCGACTAAACCTGCGTTTTTAAAGCAACAACTTCAAAAAATTTTGGGAGAGCGCCCTCTCTTGCCAAAACCATTTAAGATGGTCTTAAAGTTTGGCTTCAATTTCGTAAATGTTCCAAGAGACAGTCCCTGAAAACTCCTTCCCTTCCGAAGGTAGACCAAAATAACATTTTTGGAGCTTCAATTTTGAAAAATTTCCAGAGAGAGTCTTGAATCTCTCCTTCGAATATTACTGGGGGAGAACCCCCCGTAGCCCTTTCTCTCAAAAACAATCGACTGTAATCTACCAGCTGTGCTTTTAGAAATTCAATTGCAAAACTTGCCGGGGGACGGAACCCAAACTTCTCCTTCCATTTTCAAAGATCGTCAAAAACTGCTTTTTTTATACAATAATTTCGGGGCTTTTCTAGGGAAGAAATCCCCGGATCCCCCTACTTCTGCAGGAATCTTTTACTGACGCTTGGGTTCTAACGTTTCATAATAAATTGTTAATGTTATTTTCAAAAATGAATTTCTATGAAACAGTATTGGGGGGGGGGGGAGAGAGGACACCATCCTTAAAGTTCACCCGAGAGGCTAGACCCCATTAGGTATGGCCCATAGGCAAGTGTTGAAATATTATGAACTTCATGAACTTCATTTGTGTAAAAGGGGGTAAAAATGCATTTGAAGAATGTCAAAAAGAGCTCCCATTCAAGTTAGCCTGGCTTGATTTAGCGAAATATAAGTTCTTCCTTTCTGCAGCACCGTTTCATGAAAACATTTAAAAAAAAAAAAAAAATAATGCAACGCAACTGAAAAGCGTAGACTTGAAGAAGGAATGATGAAGATTGGGTGCGTGATGTAGAAGCTGGTTATGAGAAGCTTCCTTGCCAGTCAGCCACAGCCAATTAATTCAGTCTCCTTTCAACTGCCTGCACATTACAGCAAAACATTATGGTGCTCTACTTTAATCTCATCTTTTATTATTTTTTTTTCTTGAGCTAAAATGGGGGTACCGGGCAGGCATGGGTCATGGGAAGAACCTACCACTTCGGCCGAGCAAAGTGGCAGTCCTGAGAAGGTGCCCCTCGCTAAAATGTAGGGAATTGTTGGAGAAAAAGCTGAGGGTCAGGCCCAGATCTGCGTACCCGCATACCCGGCAGCCGCATAGGCGGATTTAGGACTGAGTTCCGGACTGAGCGGGGGCAGAATTTTTTATATTTTTTTAGCAACATTTTTACTACCCCCCCCCCCCCCCACTCCCATGTTTTTGTCTGTTTCCTGTGATACATAAGTCCATGCTTTACTTTTCTGTGTGTCGTTTTCATTAGTGCGTGTTTTCATGCTGTCATTTTTGAATTGACCTTAAGAGAGGGAGTTGGTATCAAGAGAGTGACGCAGGGCTACCTTTTAAGTGGGAAAATAAAATATCTGCAATTTTAGGGGACCGGGGGTTTCTCCCACGCAGGAAATTTTGTAAAATGGATATAAAATTCTGCATTTTGAAGACTTATAAAGGTTAATTGGATAGACATAGAAATTGATAACTAGATTATACAGTTGTACAGTATTGTTCAAACTTTGTAAGAAACAGCCATTTTAAGTTTGAAAGAAAAAATAAACTATAGATTTCTCATTATAACAACCTTTTTTTAATTATAAGTAATTTAGAAAACGAAAAGGAATAGAGATATTGTATCATTTTTTTTTTCTGGCTAAACAGATTAACAATATGCAGTAGAAGTAATTGGAGCCCACTTTGCTTAGGATTTTCAAAGACTTATCTAATTATTTTCAATTACTCTAGAATAAATAAAATTATTTAATGCACTTCATTTGTACTTTCCAGTCTCTGATATTTTAGTACTTGATTGTAAATTTCTACAGTCCTGTTCCAACTTTGTGAGAAATAGCTATTTTAATTTTAAAAGAAAAAAGAAACCATAGATTTCTCATGACAACAACTTTTCTTCAATTGCAAGTGGGGCAGAAAACGAAAAGAAATAGAAATAGTGTGCATTTTTTTCCGTGCTAAACAGATAGACAATATGCAGAAGAAGTAAGATAAAAGCAATCAATACAAAAGAATTTCCAAAATACTGCATTCGGGATTGAATAAATAGCAACATATGAAATGTGTGAGTCACAAAAATTTATTTCAAATAATATATTACATGCGTGAGAACCGTGATTTTTACATTTTTAATACAGGAATGTGGCAAGGAGCTGAATTAGACATATTTCGGCATTCCCTCCCCCGCTACCATTTGTTAGAAATTTTAAAAATTAAGATTTGTAGCCACACGTTTCCAAATATTCAAGGTTTTCAAGCACTTAAAAATGAAATTAGGTTTTTTCAAGCAATTTCCATTTTTTAAGGAACGAATCATGAATTTTTTTTGGGAGTTAGGGACCCACTTCAAAACAGGGGCCCTAAGGAATAGCTTGTTTATTTTATAGGCAAATTCGACCCTGTTTGTAATTCACTCTTACCTGCAACTTTTTGCTTGATTTTATGTAATTTTTACGAAAATTCGTCAGTTTTTACGGTTAAAGGATTTTTACGATTTTACCAATCTTTGTTAGGTTGTTATAGACTTTTATAAAATTTCAGTAAATTTTTGCAAAACTTTTGATGACTCAATTATTTAGATTTAAATAATGACAAGGACTGACTCACTTAGATTTAGATGATTATGACTTACCTTACTTTTTAAACAGTATTTATAAAGTAAGTAAAATTGTACTCTCCCTCTAAGCTAAAAGATTCATTTAATTAGAACACTCAGATAACTGAAATTTATTCAGTTTGCGGTAGTATTTATTTTCTCTCTCTCTCTCTCTCTCTTAAAAAGAGAGAGAGAAGGAAAAAAAAAACTATGTTTTTTAGAATTTCTCAAAACACCAATTAATCTACTAAGAACATAAATATTATGCACCAATATACTTGAAATGTGGACACAAATCATGACAAGTAGATCGTTCTGTTAGCACGAATGGGGGGGGGGGGAGTTTTTCCCCTTTGCTTTAGGTTCTAATTTGTTAAAATAATCGACAACTATTATTATAAGTGTTGCAACCTTAATGTATAGCTCGTTTAGCCTATATTTTCATTCATATACTTGCTCAAATGGTTTTCAGTCCAAAATAGTGAATTTAGGCACATTTTCAGCACCCAGTGACAGTTGTACTATTTGTATTTAATGTTCGTTTTTTCCCCCCTTTTCTTATCTCACACCAGAAAAGGACATTCGCTTTTCTCTTCATTTTCATTGAACTATTCAAAAAAGAAAAAGTCATGATTTTTTTGTTTTAAGATTTTGGAAGATGTGTTGTTACTATAAAAAGGCCTCCCAAAACTGAGGGGCATTGCCCCCTATGCCCCCTCCCCCCTATAAATCCACCATGCCCTTCTGAACTATTCAAAAAAGAAAATAATAATAATAATATATATATTTTTTAATTTTTGGAAGATGTGTTGTAACTACATAAAGTCTTCCAAAAACTGGGGGGCATTGCCCCCCTCTGCCCCCCCCCCATTAATCCGCCTATGGACAGGCGGGGCGGGGGGGGGCAGTGGCGTAGCATAGGGGGGGCAAAGGGGGCACTCGCCCCGGACGGCACTTTGCTAGGGGCCGGGCGGCAAATTCTGTAACACTACATAAATCATCGAAAAGGCTTTTTTTGTTTATTAAGAATGCGCTTTGCTAGGGATGTATCATTAAATCAACATCAAAATGTTTTTTTTTTTACTCTTCAGTTCTATCTTGTCTCAGGAAATTTTTTTCGTTGGAGCACGAACACAAAATACTGGATACTGACAGGCATGCCATGCGGACCATTATCACTGGCGCTGACATAGAAAGACGAGAAGAGAGAGGACAATCTCGTTGGAGAGGATTATAAATCAAAGATCGACAGGCAGGCAGGGGCGGATTGGGTCCCCCAAGACGGCGTCAAACTTAACTACCAAAGGGCACGAAAGAACTGAGGTTCAAGAGCGCAAAGGTTTTAAAGGTGCAAAAATAAACAAAAATGCACCGGTTTGAGGGCGTGAAAAAGCGACGGCGCACAAGTTCAAGGGTGCCACGAATAAATAAATGAAGTATACGAAGTCGCACAGGTTAAAGGGAGCCAAAAAAAAAAAAAAAAACACGAAGGCACACAGAGGACTTTCGAGGGCGCATCGGCCAGCAGGTAAATCCGCCCCTGCAAATAATCACTGCCTTAACTAACGTGATTGCTCCTCCACGTGCTTCCCTTGACGGGACTAAAAAACCTTACGCGCCCTCGTTTTTTTTTTCTTTCTTCTCCCATGTTCCTGAGGTTATTTTTTTTTTTTTTTTTTTTTTTGCGCCTTTGAACCTTTTTTTTTTTTTTTTTTCTCTTTCCAATTTTATTTTATGTATGTTTTTCGAACGTGTGCCCCTTCGTTTCTTTTTTGCGCCCTTGATCCTGAGCTCTTTTTTTTGCGCTCTCGATTTTTTTTCCTCCAATTTATTTAATTTGTGCCATCGAAGTGTGCGCCTTCGTTTTTTTTCCCCTTTTTTTTCGAGACCTCCCCTCGAACTTGTGCGCCTCTTTCTTTTTGCGCTCTCAAATCTGCACGCCATCGGTTTTTTTTTTTCTTTTTTTTGCTCCTTCAAACCTGAGCGCCTTCTCTCTTTTTTATTTCCTTTAACATGTGCGCCTTCTTCTCTCTCTCTCTTTTTTTTTTTTTTTTTTTGCGTTCTCAAAGCTATGCGTCCTCGTTTTTTTTTTTTTTTTTTTTCTGTCCTGGAACCTTTTTTTTAAATTCTATTTTATTTGAGCCCTCGAACGTTTGCGCCTTCGTTTTCTTTTCTTTGCGCACTCCTCAAGTATCTGTGCGCATAATTCTTTTTGTTCCCTCAAACCTGTGCGACTTTTTTATATTTTTATTTGGCCCTTTGAACTTGTGCGCCTCGGTACTTTTTTTCTTTCCTCCCTTTGAGAGTCAAGATTGGCGCCCTTTTAGGGAACCTAGTCGGGCCCTGGTAGAAAGATCCATTTTTATGTCCAAAAACGTAAATTTCGAATAAAAAAAGAACTATTCATCGAAATTTTTTCGAAAATGTCTATAAACCTTCCCAGTACTAACCTAGATAAACTGAAAATTTTAACAAAATCGATCCGGTAGTTTCTGGATTTACGCCGTACATATACATTTGGATTTTGTGTTTTATTTATATAAAGAAGATATTAATGCTAAATTATAGACACAGTTAATTTCATTCGTAATCTTCAGTGTGATCGTAACTTCAATAAATATACACAATCCGGGAAGGTTTGTGACTGAAGATCTATGATGTGGACTTATATGCAACATGTGGTGCTTCAAGATTTATTATTTTTTTAATTTATATTTATTTCATTTAAGTTATTTATTTATTTATTTTTAGTTTTTTTTTTTTTTTTTTTCAACCTGAACTTTTTTTCGGACATGGGGCTCATGGAAGTGAAGCCGATACTTGAATTTTACGTCAAAAAGTAAATGATTCTACCTCAAAAAGTACAATCGAAAACAAACTGTGGGAAAAAAAGAAAAAAACAGTTCGTTTTGATGATTTTTTAAATATTTTAGGGGGAAGGAATACGACTCTGGAGGGTCCCTTCTTGCTACAAATGCTCATCTTTTTAAACACTTTTCTTTTCTCTAGTTCCCCAGAAAAATGTTAACGATTAATATAATGCTCCCTCCCACTCCAAAACAAAAATATTGGCTTAGAAAACATTGGGGGGGGGGGGGGGGGAGGTTGATCTCCAGAACTCCAAAACGGGGTGGGTAATAGGGAGAAACATTGGTCATATTTGCATGTCCGGATCTAAAAATTTAGGAACCCCTGCAACTAAGCCCCTCCCCAGAGGCCAGCAGTGCATATTTGCAACGTTAATAAGTCTTAGTGCTAGTTGTTTTCTTTTTTTTTCTCCAGTTTCTTGGACCGTCGGGCCCCTTAAGGTCGTAGCCCCCCCCCCCCCCCATCGCACTGCTGGGTCTGCGAGTACGCAGATCCGGGACTGCATATTTGGATTCAGGGGGTCATTTTAAAAACTACATTTTATACAACATTTTACAGAAACGACTGATACAAACGATATTGACAGTATTGTTAAAGAATTTCCGTAAAATTAAAATTTTAGTAAGACGAAAAATTCTTTTTAAGTATTACAAAAAAAAATATATCGATCAGGTAATTTATAATCATATTTTTTTCTTCTTCTTTTCAATAAAGGTTTAAGAAATACTACCAGCATTCACAGTTTTCGATCATGTTTTAAATGTTTTTATCCAGTGAAAATATTATCTCTCATAATGCAATAATTTTTGAAAAATATTTATTGGAATTTTTCTATTAACAGTATTTTCTGTTGAAGTAAGCTTATATTAAAATGTAAAACTTGTTTCAGATTATAAAATCTTGTTTTTTTTCTGTAAAATATTAAGCCTGTCGTTTTTTTTTTTTTGTGGGGGGGGGGGGCATATAGCAGGACAATGTAAGAGGGGCGGCAATGCAAAATTGGGGGCCTGCCCCGGGCGGCAGAACCCTACTCTACGCCGCTGGGGGGGGGGGGGGGCTAAGAAAATAAAAAAAAACAGCACCAAAACTTATAACGTTGCAAACATACACTGCTTGCCTCTGTGTAGGGGCGCAACAGATTTTGTTGCAGGAGGGCCCACAATTTATAAAGCCGTTCCTGATGGGAGTAGATGCATTTGTCTGTGTCTGACGTGACTTCCCCTCACACTTCCTTCCCCAAATGACCAGCTTGCATTTGTTATTCTTTAATTTTTTTTACGTTTCGCAACTTATTTCTTTATTTGTTTTTCAGGTTACTTGGTGTGATATTGGATTGACTCTAGCTCTAGCAGCCTTGAAGTACCGTCATGGGCTCAATTTGGAACCATACCCTCAACTAATAGGTTATTTAGCGAAGACCATGGAATTGCCACCACTGGCAGAATTTTTATCGAAGAGAGCTCAAGAAGAAGCTGGTTTATAAATTCATCCTTTTGTTCTTTATTTCATGTTTTTAAAGGCTACAAAGTTTCTTGTGTAGTTTAGTTTTAAAACTTTGCTTTGCAATTGTATACGCTTGACGTTGAACGTTGCGCCATCTGTCGAAATTATTAGAATCTAATTGTGAGGTTTAGTATTTTTGTATAAACATGAGTTTTAGGATATTTAAATAAAATTGAATATCAACAAAACCGAGGTTAATCATTTCACAAACATGACAGAATCAGTTCTGAATCATCTCACCCCACAGTAAAAGTCTAAATTTTCTTTGGCAGTGTTTTAATTTCAAGGAAAACACACGCACGGAACAAAAGTCAAATTTATTATACTAGGACTATTGCTTTAATAAATTTTCATAGTAGATTTCTTTACGATAAAACGCTTCTACAAATGTAACACCAACATAACAAACCACCAGGCTTTTTCCCAACTTTTAATGAAAAATAAGTACGATTCTATTTCTATAATTTTCTTAACTTGATGTTTATACTTCGGTTCAAAGCAGCCTTAGATCATTGAGACAATGGTCTATATCTCTCAATGGTCTAAGAAAGCAGCTCAATTTTACTCTATGATCAAACAAAAATTTGAAAAATGATTTTAAAGCATTGTAAATATTCATTCGGTCAACCCCAATATTAGGTAAAATGTCACTATTTTCTTGAAACCGTTGAATTGTTTTCATTATTAAATTCGAGTTCGATCTGGAGTACTTGTACAAAAGAATGACTGGCCTTATAAAGATAGAAGAAATAGAAATGGGGCAAAACAAGTGTTCGAAAGTTATTTTTTGTTCTCCATATCTTTTTTCAAGCAAAATATTAAAAAAAACCCTTTCTCAAAAACGTACTCATAGTTATTATTGACGAATTAACCTTCATTATTTCACCGGAAAACCAATTTTTAAGGAAAAAAAGATCACAAACAACTTCGTTTCATCCGAGCATTCAAAGGTAACTCCTCTCCCCCCCCCCCCCACTTCGAGAAAAACTCAACAAATTACTGCTTTCCTCCGGATTTTTGGAGAACATGTTGATGAAAATGCTACTAGTTTTAAATTTTATTTTCTCAGAGGTATTTCGTGTCTTCTCTCGAACAAAAATTTTCAACTAAAAAGTGACATTCTGTTTTCCAAATCTGTGAAAGGCCAAATCTAGAGAAAGGCCATGGTCCCTCCCAAAACCTAGTAATTGTAGGAATTTTTTTTGAGATGAAAGAAAAGAAAGAAAATGTTATGATGAGAAGATAACAAAACTGTGTTTTACTTCAAAAGATATTTAGGTCTTGAATCTTGATTGGGAGAGAAATTACACTCCTCTCTTCGAACCAGAACTATCATTTTCAAAATTTTGCTCCATCGTTTCTTGGTTCCAACTTTATACACTTGGACGATCTCTAAATGCTGCTACCCATTGCGCACGAGACCAAAGAGAGCCTAAATTTGCGTTTTTATGGCTTTAATTTCGAAACTTTTCCTTTTTTTCGTGGCATTGTGTTCCTCCACAGATGCCATGGAAAGTAACTAAAAAGTTGCATTTTAGGACTTTAATATGGAAAAAACTTTCAACAGAGATTAGCTTACCCAGCCCTTATTCCTTAATTTGCCTAAAAGCGGCATAAATGGCCTTTTATGGGGGCTTCAATTAAACGCTTCCCAATAGACCTTCCCCCGGTTAATAGCGTGGTGACAGCTTTAAAATGAGGTTTTTGGGGCGAGAGCTCACAAGTCTTCCATCCCTTTCTCTAAAATATACAAAAATAGCTTAAAATTGGATTTTTAGAGCCTCAATGGCAAAATCTTTCTAGGAAGGGGAAACTCTAAGTACCCTCACTCTCCCTTTAATGTCAGCAAACACTGCATAAAGGTGCACATTTTTAGGCTCGACTGCAGAAGAACTAGAAGAGCACCACCCCCTCTCCTAATTTCTCAACATATAATAGAATATTTTGGTTTCAAATCTTCATTTTCAAAAAGTATTTTGGGGTCAGCACCCCGATCTTTCTTCTTTCATCATCAAAAATATCCTAAAATGCGTTTTTTAAGACCCTAATTTCAGAAATTACTCGGAAATTTAAATTTCAAAATCTTCTCGGGGGAGATTTCCAAATCCATCCCTCTCACCTAATGTCTCTGAAGATAGCCTAAAATTGTGTTTTTAAAAGTTCATTTTAATAAAATTTCTAATTCTATCTTTTTCTGCAGATAATTTCAATAAGAACTTCCTGAAAAGTTGAAAAAATTCCATATTTCAATTTTTCCGGAGTGGAAATAAACTCCTTAATCCGAGATTGCTCGTGCAGGGAATGGTACACCCACCCCTTAGCTTTCAAATAAATAATTTCTCCCCACCTTTTATTGTAAGAGAATGCTTCTTTGAGTAGCTGATCCAAAGGCCTAAACCATTAAAGCATAGAAATGGCAGGGATATTCTAACAGTAATTTCTTTGGAATTGTATTTTACAGGTATGTCATACGCTGCGAGAGAATTTCTGCTACAGTTCTGAACTGCCAGCTATCAATGCTTCCGAGAGACTTAAAATTAAAACTTAGATCTAGTGAAGACATTGCAAACCGTGCTAAAAAAGCAAAATAAAAGTATAAAAGGTGTACAGAATGCCCCTATAAAAAAGATTAAAAAAAAAATGTTTGAAAAATGTAACAAACATACTTGTATGGAGCATATGACATGCATTTACAAAAAATGCGCAAATTGAATGTACAGTATTGTGGCAATTAATTGGGAAATTTTATTTTTTTTGCTTTATCACATGTAAGCGAATGAATAATCACTCAAATTCAGCTGAGAGTTCAAATGGCAGTTATTTTCAAACTAGTAGTTGTTTGTACGCATCAGGTAAGTAGCAGGCGTATAAATTCTTCCACTAAGTGGCTATGAGTTGGCAAGGTTAGTTGCTCGCTTGCTGTGGGAGTAATTAGAGTCATGGATATCAGCCCTGAAACACATGCTAAAGTGATTGCACTTAGAGAACACACTTCTAAAACGTTAGAGGAAATAGGCAAAATATGTGGAGTGAGTAAATCAATTGTCGGAAGGATATGGCTGTTTAAGACAACAGGAAATGTTGGAACCAACCGTATTGGAAAATAAGCTGAAAAAGATCAACTTGGGCTCGTGACGACAAAAGTTTACATCAAATGAGTGTTATGAATCCTCGATTAACTAGTTTTGATCTGTCCAAGTCCATGCTGGCAGCTGGCAGGGTTTTAGAATGTGGGTGGAGAGCATGTCGACTGTACAAGAAGCAGCTTCTCACGCCTCATATGAAGAATAGAAAGGTTAGAATGGGCTCGGAAATATAAAATATGGACTGAGGAGGACTGGGAAAAGGTTTTATTTTCTGTGGTTCAAGGATTTAGGTCCAGGTTCACGAGAAGGATCAAAGGAGAACCTTTTCGTCTGCACCACATTAATCAGGCACCCAAGTATCCACCGAAAAGATGTTTTGGGCTTGTTTCTGCGTTTCAGGGACATAATCCCTTGTTCCTGTAGAAGGAATGATGAACAGTGCCAGTTAAGAATCGATATGGACCCAAAATGTGCTTCCAACCATGTCTAAACTTTGGCCGAACGAAGATAACCTTTTTTGACAAGACGGCGCGATGTCACACATTGAAGCAAATTTTTCATTTCAGCTGTAAAAACAAACTTACTGTACTGGGTTAATCTGGAAACTCCCTGGACTTAAATCCGATTGAAAATTTGAGGGCTATCGTTAAAAAACGTCATAAATTTGACAGTACTACGATGGAAAAGCTAATTTCGTCTGTTTTTGACATATGGTATAATGATGTTGAAATTAAAACTATATGTGCCAGTCTAGTACATTCTATGCTAAAACGTGTCTGTGATGTTCTTAAGTCTCGAGGATGTCATATTAATTATTAGTTTCAAATGTATTCATGAAAAACTTGATTGTAAAGGAAATGAATACAATTCACAATAAAAATGTAATCTGTTTTTATTCTCACTGTAAAAATTGGTTCTCACACATTCAGACAATTTTTCAAATTTCTGGTTTCTTTAAAATGGTCTGATGTAAATGGTCTCACATTTTATACCAGAATATGCATCTCTATAGTCTTGGCAGTTCAATGTAAAAGTGATGATTGTCATGATAAAAAGTGCAAAGCTGCCAATGTTGCACCAACACTTAAAAATAAATTGGGAAATAAATACAACAAGTTGACATAGACAAAATATTGAATGCAACACGCTTGAAAACAATGAATACATATTTACAATCATGATCTCATAATGAACACAAATACTGACACTCTGTACAATAAGTAGTAAATCAATGAAATGTATAAACTGAAAACTGCAACAAAACATGAAAATGAAAGCTAGTTTTGATTAGTCTTCAAGTGTTATGTAAGTAACATTTACATCACATGTTCTTTATTTGTGACTAAGCATTTTTTTTTTTTTTTGGAGGTTGTCCTGAATGACTTGTATGTTTTACCATCTACTCACACTCATTATAATAATTTTAAATACATATTGTAAGCAATATTATTTATCCAGTCTGTAATTATCAGTCAATTAATTCATAATAGGTTAGTTTCAAAGAAATTTGAATACTTTAATTTTTGTTTATTTTTTATATTGTTTTGGCTTTGATTTGTTCTTTTAAAATTTAAAACTTAAATTTTGCTATATTTGTTTTTGTTACTTTATTATGAGAAGAAGCCTAGTTACTGAGTTGTTGAAAAACAAATGAAATATTTGTCTCCAGCATTGAACACATAATTTTTAAAAGAATTGAAATTTAGGCTAAAATTGATTTAGTGGAGTTTTTCTTAGCTTCAACAATTAATCCATACAAATGGATAAATTTGCAAATAAAAGACAACAGCAAAAAAAAAGTAATATTCAAAGCAAGCATTTAAGCACTGATAAAATTATTTTTGTGGGCGATTGAGCATAAATCAAAATATGATGTATAAATCATTGACATATTTTGACTTTAAAACAGAAGAACGTACACAATAGAGAAGCAATTTTGAAAACTTATCAAGAATTTCCTAATGCCAGTTTTGTAAAATAAATAAATAAATAAATAATAACCTGAGTATAAACTTGAACACAAATCTAATGTTACAGCGTTTGAAAATAATTAATTCAAAGTAGATTTATGAAACGAATCTGAATGTAAAAATCAATTAGCAGTTACTGCTTTTTTTAGATGAATTATCACAAAATGAAACATTACATAATCAGGATTATTATTTAACATTTTTAAACAATATCTGGAAAAAAATGTGACAGAATTTTAAAATATTAATTGAATGCAGTCAATAATGTGAAGTTTGTGAGAAATTCATTATTATTTTTAAAACATTTTTAAAACTATACTAATACAATTCAATCATAACTCATATTGATGAAACATTTTTAAAAAGCTTTCAAAGCATAAATCCAACAGCAAAATTAACTCATGACTAGTCACAATTTATGTTATTTTTTTTTCTCGTGAGATTTTTATAGTTCTGTAAAACAATTTTATGAGCAATACATTCACTAAAGTAAAAAATATTTATAATGAAAGGGACTTAAACAACCACATTCAACATTGTTGTTGAACATTGTTGTCTTTATTGTTGACAATAAAATAAAATAGTCAATTTAGAAATCAATTTCATTCTAGAAAAACCCAGAAAAATATCTTAAGTATACCAATAAATATACAAACGTTCATTTTTTCTATAATATACATGATTTTGTCTTCTACAAAAAAAAAAAAAACTTTTTTACACTAGATACATTTGGCACTTGGCAGTATGAAAACTTTAATGCTTTTAATTAAAACATGTATAAAAATATTAACATTTTACTGCTTTCTAGCAGTGGCGTAGTCATGGGGGGGGGGATAGGGGGGTCAGAACCCTCCCCATGAGCCCCAAAAAATCATTTTTCAGTCGAACCTGAAGAGTCGTTTATAATGTCCTTTGTTGTTTAATTGATAAAGAATAATATATATATATATATACTTTAACCTTCAGAAAAAATTACCCCCCCCCCAAGGATTTTTTCTCGCTACGCCACTGCTTTCTAGTATTTATAAATTTCAGATGAATAGTATGAAAAAAGTCCGTTACATAGAAAAACAAAATGAACAATTGAAATAATGAAGTCATTCAGAGATGTTTTAGTATAACACAGCTTATTTCTGAACATACATATATGTAAGTATTTTAAATATTTTGTAAACAGTAGTCAGTTACACATGCTAAAATAAAGAGAGAGATCTACAACAGCAGCTTTGCACTTACAGGGGAAAACAAATGCTACAAAATGATTTAAAACTTTTGGCAGAAGTAACTTTTCCGAAAGTTATCAAAAATGCTTTTATAAAATGCATCGAAATTTTAAAAACATGAATGGACTATCAATGGGTTAAATAAGGTAAAGAAAGAAATGCAAAATTGTTCCTTGTTATGAATTAGACAATATTGATGTTTATCAATAATATTACTTAAAAAATACAGGATGAAATAAAATCTAATCTAAATTTAACATATTTCCAATCGTTTTTGTATATACATTGTCGATAAAAAATATATCTCTATGATTTTTCCCTAGCCTATGTCATGCAGTTAAAAATATATTCATAGTTTGTTAAATCTTTTGGCTGTTAAAATGGACTTATCTTATTTGGTTATAAACTATTAAATCACATGTTCTGTAAAATCAGTATCAATTTTTTTATAAGTCACAAGTGAAAAATATACTTAATCAGCCAATGACAATAATTGATTTAACACAATTCAACAAAACTTAACAGCAATTAAATATTATACTTTAAAAAATAATTCAAAAGAAACAAGACATTAAAAGGTATCAAAATATTTCTATAGTAAAAATGTTTACAGCAATAGACTAAAACTTCTGACATTGTTTTTTTACTTATTGAAATAAAAAGGATTATACAACACTTTTGATTAAAACAATTTTTCAACAAACTAAAACACTTCAATACGCAATGAAAAACTGATGTTTTTGAACAGTGAATACATTGCCACCATTTTAAGTCAATGAGAACAAAAACAGGTTTTCAACATTGAGCTGATAATAAAAATTGAAGCTCTGTATTCACAGTATGAAAAGGAGCACTTGAAAAAACATTAAATTATTTACAATGAACGAAAGATGAAAAAACATTTTGCACAGCAGTCTGGACCGACTGAAGTCCCAGTAGCAGAATTTTTTGAAGCAGTCTGCGACACAGATTAAAAACCTCAAAATGTTAGATTAGTCATAACACTACTTATAATTTCCTCACAAAGGAATGCCTGAAATTCAAATGGGTAATTTAAAAAATATACTGTATAGATTTCTTTATTCAATTCTATACAAAGAAGCTAACCAGCTTTACAAATACCAGGGAACTGTAAACTAAATGCTTTTCCTTTCATTATTTTTACTATATTATTTTGACTTTTTCATTCTCAACTGTATTTTTCTGCTTTAAGTTTGATAGACAGGGATGAAATTTGCGAAAATGTATGAGGGCGGCAGTTTTTAAAATAAAGATAGAGGAGATAATTTTGCTTTTAAGTAAATAAAACATTGAATGCAGAACTTAATACATTTAAAAAAAAAAACTTTTCTATGAAAAGTGTTTAAAAATATAAATACATTGAAAAATAATAATTGCTTAATAAATAAATTTATAACAAATAATAATTATTATTTTAACTAAAGAGTAACTTCTTTTCATCATTAAGTAATGAGCAGTAGTTTTCTCTTTAATATGATCACATGAAAAAAAAAAAAATCAATAAAAAAGCTATTTTACCTAACTTTTCCCAGACCCTTCTCCCCCCTTTCACAAGTTTTTTGTTACTGTTTAAATTTTACTTTGTTCTACCTCACTAGTCTCAAAGTTCAGTCTCAAAATATTTTTAGAAAGACGGCAATCAGTCGAAAGATTGAACATCCCTGTCGATAAATTCCGAGCAGAAAAGGAACAGGGTGGCGACAGGAACTGCGAAAAAAAGTTCCCTGACTTTTCCCTGATTAAGTTCACCAAATTTCCCTGATTTACGTTACCAATGATAAAGGTTTTCTTTCTTTGCTCTACCTGAAATCCATTGTATGTTTGTATAAATTGCAGCATTTTAAACGTTTTAAGTTGTGTAAATTTGTTGAACTAAAGATATATTTTAAAAAGATGCTACATTTTTAATAAAATAGATTTAAAAAAAACATATCAAGTCGATTTTTTTGGGGAAAAAAACCTACAAAGTAGTATGAAGTAAAATAAACAACCTAACAGACACAGAAGCAATCTTAGGAAGTTCATCCTGTGGGGAATAAATAAGATTCAATACTTAGACGTTGAGGAAAAAAGATGCACAAATATGCAGCAATGTATAATCGCATCTCATTATTTTTCCTTTTTTTTAACAGATAATTGGCGGAAAATGCGTAGGAAATTAAAGTACTTTTTAAGTTTTGTAAAGCAAAAAAAAAAAAAAAAATTCTTCATAAAATCAATTTTCCCTGATTTTTTGTTATTTTTTCAAAATTCCCTGATATTTCCCTGATTTATAAAGTTCCCTGACTTTTCCCTGATCTCCCTGATCTGTCGCCACCCTGAGGAATCTTTCAATGCATAAACAGTGTGCAGACTTCCTCGAGCGTCTGCTACCGGGACAGGAGTCCACGCCTTTCGCTCCGAAACGATTGATCACAATAGACGCTATGTAACGGCCAGCAGGGGCGGAGCATTCGTCATGGAAGAGTCCGTGGAAGGGGGGGTGGGCAGTTGCACGTGGTTCAAGTCCACGTCTGGGCTTTGGTGTGGCCTGGACAAATGTTGCACATTTAGGGGGTGATGGCTCTGCAGAGACGGGGGGCTGCTCACGGGCGGCCTGCCGTTCTCGAGCATCGATTGCACATTGTCCGAGGGCCTAGGAACTGGGGGGCTCGAGAGGCTGAATTCCGAAGAGACTTCGAGTTCGTCGTCCACGTCTCCGTTGCCGGAGTCCCGATCGCTGAGGTGGCCGGCATCGACGCTGTACCTGGAGTCCGGAGTCGGAGCTTCCAGGCTCCCGACGCTGTCCACGCTGCCGATGTTGTCTTCGCTCTCGCCCGTGTTGTCTGAACCGCTGATGTAGCGGATGCATTTCTTCTTTCGCCTGGGAAGGATAAATTTGATATTTTTTGAGAAGACGAATTTGAAAACCAACTCATTTGCACAAAGAGATGAAATTGCAAAGATAAAAATTCAAAAAAAAGAAAAATAAAGAGCGTTTTTCTGAAAGTCTGCCAGGTTTAAATTTTCACGACAAATTTTTCATGCTATACCGATGCGATTCCTCCACTTGTTCGCTATTTTGATTCAATGTGTAGGGTCGGTCTAGAAATTCTTTTCCAGACCACACTCATCGTGAGAAAAACATGTTACGCGGGTGTTTTATATCTGTCACCAGTATGGGAGCTGGATAAGTATAAGACCACACGTAAATACGGTTCTTGCTCCCCTTTTCTGAGAAATGTTCGAAATTAGATCTTCAGAATAGCTGAATTCTATCCGAAGCTGGACATTTGTTGTGCACATAAACTTTCTCCGTTTGGTGTGATATGATGTCTGTGACACTATAGGGAACATTTTTCAGCCATCTTGTCAACGCGGTTGAAAACCACAGACAGCAGGAGGAAAAGATCTTAACGCATTTTGTCAACATCGTCTGACTGTTGTAAACAGGGGTGCATTCCCCGCCAAACGAATCCCCGTATATAAGAGAAAGTAAATAGGTCAAATGGGGAGACACTCGTAGAGCAAAGATGCTGGTGAGTCGCGGAGTGGCTCACGCAGTTCAAAATATCTTTGTAACATTAAATAATCTGTAATTTGTAATATAGCTGTAAATATTGATATGTTGATTAAACGTCTCTAAAAGACAATGCATTCTCTTGTCGTCTTTACACAAGAGGTGGAAACGGTACAATGCTCAATATAAAATTTAGAATGTTTCCAAAAAAAAATAGGCACTTTTTTATTATTTAAAGAATTGCATGATGAAAATGTTCTTCAGAGAAGTAGACAAGTTTAACATTAGTTACAATACACAGAACATGATTGAATGACTGGATTTAAACACATTTCCTAGTATCATTCTTAGTGATTAGTAATGCTGCACAAATGCATTCTTGAAAGTCTTGTAGTGTTTTTGGCATCTGGTAGCTGATAAACGCTGTACCCCCACAAAAAGAAGTCATACGACATTTGAAAAGAACTGAGTTACAGATTAGATATTTGTTGCACAGCAAAAACCTCCCACATTTAACATTTGTAACTGAAAAAAAAAAAAAAAAGCTTGGTATATGTCTTCAATTTCATGTACCAATTATTTTAATATGTGTGCAACAGTCTTGAAAATATAAACATTTAAAATCTTGACATTATTTTGTACTAACCCTACATTATATTAAAATGTAATAGTATTATAGGAAGCAACAATGGGCCACAGTTGCCATGGCGATGGTTTTGCTCTCTAGTGGCCTCTTTTTCGAACTTACAAGCTCCAAAAAAAAAAAAAAATCACCAGGTAGTGTAACCATTTTTAGGCAGCTAAAGACGTTTTAGAGATTGCAATAGATTTTGTATGTATTAGATAACTTAGTCGTTCTTAGTGCATGATTCAACTCACTCATGGAAGAGCCAAAAGTCTCCTTTGGGCAGACAATTTGTACTGTTTTCCAAGATCTGCTAAATTCAGATTTGCTTTACTAATTTGTCAGTTATGAATTAAGCCGCTTGTTAACTTAAAATGTTTCACAGTTTTCACAAGCTCTCAACATTTATCGAAAATGGGAATGTTGGGATACAACAATGGGCCACCTATTTTTCATGGTTTTTAGTGGCTTGGAGCTCCATTTTTTTCTCTGTAGGGATGCTTTCATCATACTTTGAGTTATTTATTGTAAATAATGGCAAGAAAAGACAGAAGAAGGCTTGAGGGTCGTCCTATCCCCCGTACTAGGAGTTTTTGAAGAAGATGCTGGCTGAAATCCAGTACAAATACAAACTGAGATAATTTTCAAAAATCATTTATTTTGATGAGATTTGGAATAAGAAATGTGATTTCGCATTTTAGTTTTCAAAATTATTTTTTGATCTCGTTTAAAATTCGTCAGACCTACGTATTTTCAGTGACCTATGTAATGTATCTAGCCTTTAGCTGCTGAGATTTTTTTAGTTTTGAAATGTTTTCTGTGTCAAAACCTAGGCAAATAATAACTCCTTAACCCAATCAAACACAATTCTAAAATTGCATTTCTGTAATATCAATTTCGAAATATTGCCGGGGGATTGGCACCGAAATTACCTTCCACTAACATTATCAAGATCTATCGAAACTGCGTTTTTAAAGCTATAAGTTCGAAAATTTAAGTGGAGCGCCCCTCTACCTTTCCCCACTATCGTCAACATTATTAAAGATCGTTTTAAATTTGATTTTCAGGGCTTTAATTTCGAGAAAATTCCGGGAGAGCTTCCGAAAACTCTTAGCTAAACCCATTTCTTAAAAATGAAAAACTAAGGCAAGATTGATGATTTTTCAAAATGTGATAAAGCTGACACAAAAGTTAATCGATTAGGAAAACGTTTCAGAACAATTATACATCAAGTACAGCAAAAAAAAAAAAAAAGTGATAGCAATTATAACTTTGTGAAGCAGTTCTTTCTCAATACTCAATAATTTCCTTCAACAAACATTTTTACAAAAACCATACATAAACATGATTTGAAAACTTGAGCCCAAAAAAATGCATGACAATTTCTAAAATTTACAATGTTAGCAAAAGAAACTTGAGAAACATACCTGCAGGGTTTGCACCAACTGCTCTGTTGATCTAAGCCAAACCTTGCTCGACATTTCTTTGGGTTATTGCCATCTGCAAAACAAAAAGCAAATTAATTTAAAAACTTATTGCATTTTTTGTTACATTTAAATTAAATTAAATACTTTCATGTACAAGTAATCTGCACTGAACTATTTCAACAATAACAAATAAGCCCAAAAGTATATAAAAATTACTTGCAATATTAACTAATTCAGAACAGGTCAAATCACAAAACATTACAAGTAGGGAATTACTTTTGGGTTGCTTTTCATTTCACCAAAAGCAAATTCTAGCATACAGAAAGCTTCCCTTAATGTCACAGATCAATCTTCAATTTGAGCATTTTGCTATAATTAACAGGTTGATAATAATAACACCACCAATAGAAAAAATTTTCACACAAACATGAGATAAATTTACTTAATCTATCAGTTTGTCGGCACTCTTTGCTTCAATGAGATCACATCTGCCTCCAGCTCGGTTATTCAATAATCCAGACTGATGAGTTCTAATAAGAACGAAACTGCAGTCTCTGGATGTGATAACCGGGCTGTCTGGTATATTGCGTGTAGTTCTGCCTTTGTCCTGGCTTAGGGGTGGCAATTTACTGCTAAATCTACCTGTGCTTCTAATAAAAAAAACATAAATACAAATTTCAGGATTTTACAGTTCCGCAAGAAATATTTACACAGTGTAGAGAAATTTACCTCAGGCCCCATGGAGTCGGCGCCACTCGACTTTTAAATAGTAAATGCATCCTCAAATCACTTTATTTCCTTATAGCATTATTACAATATGTAGACTAAAATTAAGATTTATTTTCATTATTTATATCCAATATTTCATTTTACATTTTTATCAGTTTGCAATCAATTAGCATGTACTTGTAATAGCACCTTAATTTTAACAATTTCTAGCTACTGATTCAGGTTTTATAACTAATCTAACGTCAGGTTAGACTACAAACTATTTTTTGAATATTAATTTGTGTCGCAGACTGCTGAAAAATATTCTGCTAATGGGAACCTTGCTATGCCTCTGGCAGTATGGTTTAAATGCAAATAAAATTCAGAATCTTTTGGTTATTTTCCAAGATTACATTTCTTAAAATTGAAAGAAATAACTAATTTTTTGTAAGATGGGCAGCATTACTATATATGATTATACTCATGACACAATCAGGTCTGCACATGGAGTGGTAATGAGAAAAAAAATGGAGTCTGTCAGTGAAAACATAATTTGAAACTCAAATTTACAAAAAAATCCAAATTAAGCTTTTTGTTTAAAATAAGGGCAAAATGTTGCTCCTTTTTTAAAAATCAGAATAGTGACAAAACTAGAATCTCAAAGCCACTGGAACATCTTTTAACTTCTTATGCTGTTGCGGAAGAATGGGTTTCCTTGTGAAATTTCATAAAACTAGGTGAATTATAATAGGAGGCCAAAACAAAAATAAATTTTGACCACCATTGTTTGCATTATCTGATGGTATATTAGCTACTTTTATGTAATCACTAGCTCACACAATTCGCCCTGTACAGGTTTTCAAGTGCAACCGTAAATGAGGTCTAAATGTGATCTAAATATGAAAAGAGATAAAAATAAAAATTTAAATATGAGATTCAAAAAAACATCTACAGCAAAAATATATATATATATATTTTAAGTTTCTAGTTAAACAGCTGGGGCACGTATTTAGGCGTGCAGATCTGGACCCGGTTAAAAAGCTAACTTTTTCGAAGATTGAGGGTACAAGGAGAAGGGGGAAGACCAGCAACAAGGTGGCTGGATAGTGTTGAGAAGGACCTAAAAATTTTGGGAGTGAACAGGTGGAGAAACCTGGCAACGTGTCGTACCGCCTGAAGGAAGCAGACGGAGAAAGCCTTGGCCTGCACCAGGCTGTTGTGCTGATGAAGAAGAAGAAGTTAAACAGCAAAAAATCTGTTATGTAAAAACAGAAAGCACAACCTGACTTATTAGTGGTTTTGCTCTTCAACAATTTTTAGACAGTTTAGGCTGAACATAGCTACTGCATAAAAAAGAAAAAAAAGAAAAGAAAAAGGGAATGAGGCAAACAGTTACAGAAATTAAAATAAATGAAAAAAAAAATATTTAATTTGAACTTTGACATCCTGAATTTAAATTATGTTTTTCGCAATCACGAGTGTGTGTGAGGTGGGGGGTATGTGTATGTGTGGGTAGTTGTGTGTATGTGTAGGTGTCTGTGTAAGTAGGCAAGTAAGTGATGCAACCTGGAGACGGTTTTCGCTAGAGTAGCAGTATCGTGAGGCGGGGGGAAAATGAAATCATAGGAATTCAAAACAGTCAAATGAGAACAATAAGCAATTGTGATTGCTCAATAAAAGATAACACTGAGTACCTAGGGCCAGATTTGGCTCATGTGAATTACGGTAACTCTACACAAAAATAGGAAATCAAAATTAATTTAGCCATGAAGAATAACGACACATGTCAACAAGAAATTTCAATGCTGATAAGACTGAATTACCTCCATCTTGTGATTTGTCTCTCTTCCGTTTTTTCTTCCTTTGATTGATAGCGTAATTATCACGAGCTGACCAACCAGGATAGAGCTGCATGTGCAACTGCCGTTCTTTCCTTGCCATTTCGTAGTACTTTGATTGTTCTTCCCTCGTTAAATTATGCCACTGTGGGGGGACAAAATGTCAATTAAAACAATATTAAAATAAGTACTTTTTCATCATACAAAACCACGAGCAAATATAGATATAACATCTTTTATTCAGTAAGTTACCGCCCTATTGCCAGGGCTAAGGCAGAAATACGATCGTATTTCTGCCTTAGCCCTGGCAATAGGGCGGTAACTTACTGAATATACCTGCCTTGCCTTCAATATTCGAGTTGAACCGAGCCATTGTTTCGGTCACTCGTCTGGTCAGTGCTAATTTTGTATTAGCTACCAGTGTGTTTGGCACTCTAGGCTTTCTTAAGAGGTTTTCCACCTCCAGCTCATTCACTCCTATGCCGGGCTGATGAGTGCTAATAAGCACGAAACTGCAATCCTCGGCTGGAATTGACTGAGCTGGCGGTGTATTTCACATAACATCTTTTGTTCACTAACTTTATGGTAAGTTTTCAAAATGATGCACAAATTTTTTTTATTGCATAAATAAATGCACCACTGAGCAACAACATTTTTTAAATTTTAAAGGAAGTCTCGATTAACATTGTATATTGAATAAAGTAACACTGAAATTTTAAATTCAACAGCAACTGAAAAATTTTCATTCTTTAATAGTTTAGCATAACTGTAAAACGAAAAATTTGAATGTTTTTCATTAAATATGTTTTGACTGGGAATTTAAAAGGTCCAACACTCTTTAACATTGAATTACTCGTTTCTGCTGAATTACAATTTCAGTGTTATCCGATTCAAAATAAATATTGATTGACGTAAACATTTAAAGAAAAGTTATCCAATTAATTTAACAGTTTGAATTCATTCATTACTTAAAAATTTACTTTGTACATAACAAACAGTTTCACATTCTAATATAAATTAAAAACCCTGCATATTCTGATCTAAATTAACCCTGCGTACGACAAATGCTTGCACATCTTAATACAAATCAATAATAATAAAAGCCCTACATATTTGATCTAGATCAGAACTCTCCAACCTACGACCTGCGAGCAGATTTTACCAGGCCTGAGGGGAGCTTACAAACTAGAAATATATATATTTTTTATTTAATAATATATTTCTTTTTAAAAGCATTTTAGAAGGCAACTAGGTCAAGAAAATGTCAAAAATCACTACAAAGCATAATCGTAGTAAGAGGGGGGGCAGGAAGGGGCAAATGCCTCTCCCTAGAGGAGAGTCTAAACTTTCACTTTCCTCCCTAAAGTCACTAAAGGTAGTTTAGAATTGCATTTTTGGGACTTCAATTACAAAACAATTTTGGAGAATAGTCGCTAACCTGTTCTCTACCTCTCATTTGACTAAAAATAACTAAACCATCTGAACTGAAATAATGTTGGATTGTTGGCCTGCCTTGCCTCCAAAAATTTACAATGCTTCCCTTGAGCAAACAAGGTTGGAGACCCACGATCAAGATTAATCTCATTATTGTCTGTTATTTTAGCTCAGAAGATTCAATTTGTTGTTTTCATTTCAAAGGCAAGAAAAAATTAGAAAAGTTACGTTTTTATGCATCAAGAAGTTTATTTTCAAGACAATCTTGGTTAAAAGATAAAATGCAACACTAGCAAAAGCCAAAATTGCAAAATTACAACACACGCCTGTTTCAGGGTCACAAGATACATTTTTATATTAAAAAAATGATTTTCAATAACTTTTTCTTTCCTTTTTGCACAAGGTAATAAAGTTCCATTTCTTTATAGAAATAGGATTCCATGTCTCATAAGAAGCCCTACATTATATTTTCACGTCATTTAAAGAGATGCCATTGGCATTTCTTTTACTTGCCACACCATATGTAAAAGTAAGGGTAAAAAGAAAGGTAATGTAAAAACAAAACCTATATCAATATCAAAGATTAAGTAATTTGAAAGGCTGATGGCGATCCGACTCTGACTATTCTGCTCTCTATCTGGCATAATAAAAAAGGAGGAATTTTGGAAACAGTCATCTCCAAAACTTGCAGGAAGAAAAATCTCTATACAAACTGGGACGAATAAACAACAAAAATAGTGAGAAAAAATTCTTTTCAGACTGTTTGTGTAAGTGCGATAAAATACTAGAAAACAAAAACAAGACCTGATCCATCAAGGACTTCGTTCCAAAGTAAGAACTACATTTTGAGTCTTTAAAGTCATAACTTTTCTCATTTGCATGGTTAGTGTTTTGCATTATTCATTTACCTTAAACTGTGTCTTTAATTAAATGGGAGAGGAGGTAGAAAAGTAAGTGGGACTCCATTTTATCAGCCTTTTTGTTACCCGGTTCAACCTTCCGCTACACTAGGCTAGATAGTTAAGAGCCTATTGTAGACTAATCACAGAAGATTTTCAATTATTGTATAAATATCCTATCAAATGCAATGCAAAAACTTTTTTCTTTTTAAATCCAAAAATTATTAAACCAATAAAACCAAGAAGTGCAGGGTTTTAATTCAAACAAAATAAAATGCAGGAACCAAACTATTCTTCAGAACTTATGTTCATTATTAAACAAGTCTAATGTGTAAGAATACTATTCCTTCTAACACGTAGAACGAAATTCACTGGAAAAAAAGTACAAAAGCTGAGAAATTTTGCCCTGGTGTACTGCCAATAAAACTGAACATGCAATGCACTCAGAAGAAAACACTTACTTTTCGGCCAAGTATTTGATTGATAGCTGCACTTTCTTTTAGCGTACATTCCGCCACCACTTGAGATCGCATCTCTTTCATGTAGAGCATGAATGCGTTCAGAGGCTTTTTGATGTGGGACTTCTTCTTCATCTCACTGCGGGAGCGGGACCCTGAACCACTGTCGTCCAGGTTGTTGGAGTTGTGTGATTGAGCGGGGTGACTGATGCTCGAACTATTGCTGCTTTGGTGTTGACTATGGTGAATGTTGGGAATTTGCCTGAAATTGAAATTGCACAGGTGACTGTGTATGCAATTGTTGCAATCAAAATATTTAAGATTTAACACAAAAATATGCAGGCATGATTTTGTTAGATTTCTTCGGGGGGGGGGGGGGCAGGGGCGTAGCTAAGGGGGGGGGGGTTTTGGGGACAAAACCCCCCCCCCCGAAAAGTTAGTCTCAAAAAAAAAAGAGAAAAAGAAGAGAGAAGAGAAAGAAAAAAAAGAAGAAAAGGGAAAAATTCCAAGCGATTATACAATATATATATATATATATATATATATATATATATATATATATATATATATATATATATATATATATATATAAGAAGTAACCCCCCCCGAAAGTCGGGTCTAGCTACGCCACTGGGGGGGGATGGATGCTAAAGAACATATTCTGTTCTTTTAGCAATACACTTCTGATTCTCTCCATCTGAATCCCATAGCTTTAAAGACAACAAAGCAAAACTACCAAGCGCAAAAAACAATTTAAAAAATAATATCTAAGGTTTAAGAGTTCCTTCAAAAGGAGGAAGTTGGAATGTTTGCAGGCAAACAACAAGAGAAACTGAAAATTAAGTAAATACTACAACGAAGTGTTTCTGTTTTTCTTTTACTGCGTGTGAATTTAACTCTAAATTTAAAATTATCTGCTTTAACAACTTGGTTTGAAATTCAGTTTTTAAACAACTTGGAAGTTATTGAAAAGATTGTTCACAGAAAGATTCAACTAATGTAGTTTCAAAAGCATATACAGTAAACTCCGATTATCCGCAGAATAGGGTGGCACGGTAACCGCGGATAAGCGAAACCGCGGATAATACGAATAATAGTTAAAAAACGATACTTAGTGTATGCAATAGATAAAAAATATTAATCACACTCACATATTCATTCAAATTATAAATAAAAACATTGCTACATTACATCTACCTACATTGAATATAAAAATATATGTAAAATCTAAAAGAAAACAACAACACAATCACAAGTTTCAAAAAAAAAAAAAAAATGTGAAAGGACCTGCGGATAATCTGATCACTGATAATCGGGAGTTACTGTATTTTTATACCAGGCTCATCTACAAAAGTTTAGAAATAAAGTGAAAATCGAGCTTTGAAGTATCCAAAACATTTTTCGTATTAACACAAGATACATAACAAACGTGAGAGGTGAAAAAAAAATTGATAAGTATCATGAGTTTGCAAAGAGAATTCCTTTATGTCATGCCACTACATTCAATGGAGTTTAAAATTCATATTGCTTTGTTCAAGAAATGGGAACATAAGATAAAATGTTTTGAGAAAAAATATTTAAACAATTTAGCCAAAAAGTATCATAATACAGTTGAGCTCTGTATTTGATAAATGTGAAACACCATGATATGAAGTCTAAGGTATTCGGGTAGTAAAATTCAGGGGATAAAATAAGATTAATTCGCATAAAATTAGCACCATTTAGTTCAGGGCTGTCAAACTGGTGGCCTGCCAACTTCTTATTCAGCATATTTCTTTATCGACAAACATCGAAGTTGACATTCTTGCCCTTGTAAAGAAGGCGGATCGATCGTCCTCAGTTTTCCCATTAAAATGTAAGCAAATTGTTTTATTATCCTTCTGTTTCATTGTTTTATAATTAATAATTCAACTAATTGTTATTGTATAATAGGTAATTGTTCCAACCTGTGGCCCGCCAGGCAATCAGTGACTGGAATTCTGGCCCGTGGGCTCTTTGCAATTGAACAGCCCTGATTTAGTTAACGCAACCAACTCCTCAGCAACTTTACGTAGATTATGGGCACTTACCGACTATCATGTGAATCAGGCATTTCGATCTTTGGCCCAGGACCTAATAATGGATGATGACTCATACTGGTGGGTATACCAGGATGAGGAGGTATGAGAGTTGGAGGTGAAAACTTGCTGGGCAAATTGGCAGTGGACATTGGTATCGTTCCAGGGTAAGGTGGAGGTCGAAAACCAGGAGCCATAGGATACATCCCACCAGGATGCCTGTAAAATAAAAGGATTCACAATTTATTCCATGCTATCTTATAAATTTCCTGCATCACATGCGTATGTATTCACTTAATATAATTTCACTTTACTTCAAGATTCTAACCGTTGACTAATGTAGTCTAATAGTCTTCATCTGCTTATCATGACCATGATTAACAATATCACAATTTTGAATGCATTGAATGATCCTTTATTTCATCTCCATGTTTAAATTTATATCATGTTTTCTGATCACCACTTTGGCAAATGAATGGTCAATATACAATTATACGTTTTTTTTCTTTCTTAATTAGGAGCAATTAATTATTAGTTTTATGGAAAGAAAATGAAGGGGAAAACAATCATTCCAGCCAAAATAACAAAACGATAATGACAAGATAAAAATGCTAAACCAAATTAAATGAAAATAAAAGCTCACTTTTACATTTTGCTGATAAAGTGAACTGCAATATTTTTGTAAAATTGAGCCATTCATGTCTCGTTTACGATCATCGATTGCTTGATATCAAAAGGCTAAAATTTTGCAGTGAAGCACAGTAGCCTTTTCTTTCATCTTTTATACTGATTTATTATTGCATAATAATTGCTTTTAATTTTTTATTTTCCATTTCTTACAGATTCATAACTACTCAGATTGGGAAGGGGGGGGGAGAGAAATATTAAGCTAAATTTCAGTTTAATCAACCAAAAACTGAATATTTGAAACGGGAAAAAAATAGCAGTAGAAAAAAAAAGAAAGAAAGCACACAGAAAGTTTACAAATAAAAAGATACTAGTTAAATTTAAAAAAAATAGTGTATGTTATAAAAAGTTCAAAACTTTTTTGCCTTGAAAACCACAAGTGATCTACATAGTTCTAAAACACATGCATACAATGTTTTATTACAATTATTACTCCTATTGTCTTGCAATTCGCTTAGCATAAAATTGTGGCAGTTTGTTTCCACAAAGAAAAATGTTTACTTTTTATATAGAGTCATGTTGAAGTTTTGGATAGTTACCATTGGAACTGTTGTGTAAAATCTGGTGAGAAAACAGGATGAGGATACTGGCCAGGAGTAGGAATTGGATAGACAGGAGCTCTAGGTATACCTAATAATAAAAATTTAAGCATGAATTATTTAGAAACTACATATTTTAAAGATAATATGACACAACATTTTGTAAAATTTAATTGCTAATACAATAACAAGTTGGAATTCTAAATGTACAAAAATACGTGCAGTAAATGCTACAAAATAATAATTTCATAGCATCTCGGCGATTCCAGTGTAAGAGGTGTGACATTTTTGCTTTTTTCTTTTCAAAGTTCTTTCTCTTTAGTTCAGCATTAAAAAATCATACTGGGTCATATGATCTTATTTTACGCACTTAAAAAAAAAAACATTTATATGCAGAATTTTATTATTCTAAGTTTTAATGAAAAAATAGTGCATGCATAAATTTTATACAATTATTAGTATATTAATTATCAATTTTATAAAATTTGCTGTGTGAGTACAGGGGCAAATCCAGGATTTTTTTCTCACTACCTATTTTTGTGAAAGTACTGTATCAATAATCTATTTTTGGGACAGTTTTTTTTTATTAGCATTGTATTTGGGATCTTTCAAAGGCACATTCTACTTTTCGTTAAGAAAATTGGAGCAATTTAAATGGTAGTTAGAAAGGTTCAAATGTCGTTTACTATTATTTCTAACTTTTTTTTTCTTGGGGGGGGGGGGGGGAGGGCTAAGAGGTAGAGAAATTACCATTGTATATCAGCTCAATAGGCTTTGTACTGTGTACAATTCAGGAAATTATCATCCCCCAAAAATGATGCTGCGTTGCGTAAATGCAATTTGGAGAAAAACAGCTAAAAATGAGTTTAATACTATGAAAAAGTTGTTACCAAAGCGTTTGTTCATATAAATCAGCTTAGCATTTCATTTTATGAGTAAACTGTGTTTTAAACAGAAAAACAAGTTTTCTACTTTAAAATACAGATTTTTGTAAAATTTTCGATTTTTTAATATTGTTTCTAGAATGTGACGATTTTCAAAGTTAGCTTTGTGAAGCTGCTGATTTTATAACTTGATTTTTGTGAAAGTAGCGATTTTAAAATAAGATTTTTGTGAAGGTACCGAAAAACGGTAGTAAAATCAGCCTGTATTGGGCCCTGGTGTAACAGTTTAGGACTTTGCTTGTTACACACATTACAAGCTTTACAAAAATAATAAATAATTATTAGAAACTGAGAATAAATAAATTGTGTATGTACTTCGTTTTATAAAAGTATATAAAATAAGATGATATTAACCACAATGCTTAATTTTTTGATGCTGAGCTAATGAAAAAGAATTTGAAAAGGAAAAATAGTGCAATCTCACATATGTTATGGTGGAATCGCCCATCTTCAATGTGTATCTTACTGGCTATTAGCAACAACAGAGCCTTTTTAAGCACTTTTATTCTACTTGGCTTGATTGTCACAGAGTAATCTGAGGCCTGATTTTGCTTTTATCTCAACATCTAGATCACTTACAGACTTCGGGATTTCACTAAATGATTTGCTTAATCCTAAGGTACAACTTAACGCTGAAAAATTAAAATTCTAAGTTAAAATTATTATTTTGGTTAGGATGCAAATTTCATGTAATTTCCTCATTTAGTGTTTAAATATAAACCCATTGTTACAAATTTTGTTGCCTTGCAACAGCAATGTTAATAGCAAACATAATGAAAATTTTGAATCAAGGTTTCTCTGAAGCAAGCATGAAATGTATTCAATATCATTGCTTTATTAGGATTTTTATCCTCATCTATGCCCATATTCGATAACAGGGCTAAGGAAAGAGACAAATTAAGATCTTTATTGCGAGTAACTTGTATGCTGTGAAGCATAAAATAGTTTGGAAAACCTTTTCATACATAAATGGTTCTAATAATTTAGCACACAAATATATCTTAGAGAGGAACAAGGATAAATTTTTAGGCCCAATTGTTTAAAGTTTTAGACACATATGAAGGATTCATTTTCTTTTAGTATTGGCATTTATATGAAAACTTAGGGTGAAGTTTCATGATGGTAACATTATTTTACTTCTGAAATACATTTACACTAAAAAGAATAAAATAACAGAATTTTTTGAAAAATACTAAGCACTTTTCATAATGCACTCAAAAGGATAAAATAACTTTTCTCTGTCAGAAAGGACAGTTTCAGTATTCCTGTAGTTTCAATGATTCTAAGAAAATGACACCACAAACGAAGAAAAGTGCTGCTCAAGCCATTTCAAACCAAACTTTCATGTATGAAAAAATATGCATGTTTCAACACTCAAATTTATGATTGAAAGCTAGATAATAAGAAATTCTCTACATGACTTGAGCCGCATTTTTCTTCGTTTGTGGCGTCATTTTCTTGGAATCATTGAAACTACAGGAATGCTGAAACTGTCCTTTCTGATCGAGAAAAGTTATTTTATCCTTTTGAGTGCATTATGAAAAGTGCTTAGTATTTCTTTTTTTAAATTCTATAATTTGGTAGTATTTTAGAACACTAAATAGTAAATTGTTTAATATGCTGAATAGAAACATGTGACATTAAAGGGTTAAACCAAGGTAACCATTCATTCATTGGTATTAGAGCCAACAACAAAAAGACCTCCTATTGCAGTAAAAAAGGCAATAAATTACCTGTCTTGGGATCTATGTGAACTGGGGGGATTCCCATGTGTGCTGGTGGTGGCTGGAAAGCCTCCGCATTGTACATCATGAGGGAAAGTGATGAGGAAGCATGGTTCGGTGGAACCATTGGCACCCGATTGACCTACAAAAGGAAAAGAACTCGCATGAAACATACATTATTTATGAACTTTGCAATTATAGCTAGCACATTGATAAAATAAAAAATCACTACAATTTACCTTTAAGAAAACAAATTGAATCAAACACATCCAAGGGCCCCATATGCAAAATTTTAAGGGAGCCTCAAAAATTTCCCCCGTGGTTTAGCAGAATATTTTCCCCATGGAAACCGATTTCAGTACAGATTAGAGATATTTAAGTTTAACATTTTTAATATCTTATTCATTAATGGCTGGAAAAGAAATTTTTATACATTTTGCAAAGAAAAAAAGCACTAAAAGCAAGGAAGTACTTATTTCTAGGGGGCTTGAGACCCCCCCCTTTGCCCCCATATGGGCGCCATTGAACACATTGTCGCCTCAGAGCAAACACTAAAACATCTAATCCCAAGAATAACACACATGAAGCGACGACATGTCAATGGAAATTCTTAAAAACAAATATTAAATGACATAGGTCAGTTTCCTATATTTTACAGTTCTTTTTGACACTTCAATTGCGACTGGTGATAGTATAATTAAATATAATATTTTCTCCTTATCTCCTTATACATACAGTATTCATTATATCTTCATAATTAGATACTTTATTCAATTGAAAAGAGACTAATTCATTTAATGCAATCAAGAGAGTAAAGCTATCAAATTCATTGATAACTACTTGCCAATTTTACAAAAATAATGTAAGAAACATTTTTAATTTCAAAATGAAGTTTGAATTTGCCAAGAAACAATTTTCAGGAATAAAACATGGTTTCTTGATATTAAGATCGTATACAAATATTTTAAGTATAAAAGAAAAACTGGTATGTTTAAAAAAAAAAAGAAAGAAAAAGTTACTTGTTAAAAATCAAGTAATATAAGCATTCACACAGAAAATAGCTTTTTTTTTAAATAAATTTATTTATTTATTTTTTTACAGCGAAACATCAGATAGGGGGAATTAAATACTTCTCTTTTGAATAACTATCTATTCATATAAACAACAAATTTTAGATTTTTCTCTAACAAAAGCACAATATGACATGAGTTAAACATTAGTACACATGAATTCAATTGATTGAGTTAGAACCAATTTTATTATTTTGAGCTATCTTTACAAAAAGAATAATTACATTTTCGAAACTGACATCTGTTCAAACAAATACAAATATTTTTATAATTTTCCCCCAAAGTGAGAGTAGTATTTTAGGCAGTATCAAAAAACTTATTGCAAAACCACTAGCAAAGACACTTGACCTAGATTTTATCGAATGATTAATAGTGTTGTAAATTACCAAAACATCAACTTTCTGGCATCAAAAGAAAAAAAAAATTAAATTAAAGCAAGTAATCGCCGCTGCTGTAAACTCACTTTTCCCCCAGCACTGGAGCGGTGAGCTATGCTGGGAAGCAAAACTAACGCAGCTGACATTTTTGAAATACGAATGCTTCGTCATGCGATCACGAATAATAAATAAGTGCACAAACTTTGCATGGCACCACTTTATAAAAACACAAAGCATATTTCACTGTGTGGGTTAAATAATTGGAAGTTCTAACTTTCATTATTTCGAGAGAACAAAAAAAGCATCAAATGCTCGTCGCCATTGTTGTGGGGTGAAAGCGACATCTAGGGGCAAGTCACAGGCTTATTCCTCAAAGGAGCAACTGCGCGTCTGTTTAATATGACAATGACAATTATTGCGGAGGGAAGCCGAAAAAGAGTGACTAACCAAAATTACCAAAGACGGAATAGAAAATAAAATGTACATATATATTTTTTAAAAATCGGGAATAAGAAAACAACGTTACGTGGTTCAAATCGTTGAATGCGCACTGAATGATAAAAGTTTGAAACCAAAAGCACATAATATAAATTAAAAATAACTAACAATAGGGCTCAAATATTGCTCAGATTTCTATTTGCACATGGGCGACCATACGCAAAATTTTAAGGGGGGGGGGGCGCTCAAATATTATCCCCATGGTTTAGCAGGATATTTTCCCCATAGAAACCGATTTCAGTACAGATTAATTATTAAAATTTGACATTTTTAATAACTTATTCATTAATGGCTGGAGAAGAAATGTTTTTTTCATTTTTGCAAAGAAAAAAGTACTAAAAGTTAGGAAAGTTCTAATTTATAACGGGGGGGGGGGGGGGGCTTGAGCCCTCTTAACCATATAGGCGCCTATGTAAAGAAAAACTTGAATTAGTCTGCGCAAAATTTAATTGAAAGATTTCTGACTTTCGAGTCTGACTTGAGTGAACGTGTGTATGTGCATTATAAAGGGCAGTTTCGGGTCAAAGGTACTTTCCAGTTTCTATTATCAATATTTTCATATCAGTGGAATTAAATTACAAAATTTTTATTTTGAATAAAAATATGTGTTCATTACATCAACTTAATTAAACGAAAATCTTGTTATTTTCTTTCTTTCTTTTTTTTTTTTTTTAAATTATTCCTCAGTTTAGATGTTCGTTTCGTAACTATGCTGTACAATTGTTTTAAAAATATACTTTAAGAACTGAAGTGGGTCATCAAAAATTGTGAAATGAATGACTCGGTGATCTCCGCGGGTCACATGGTTGCCGATGATACAATATATGTATACAAAACACTTCGTTCGTGTGTGTGTGAAGGTCTGTCTGTTCGCTGTACCGATCCACACCATTTGACCCATTTAAAAAATTCACGAGTTATTATTTTATTCTATTTTAAAAATTGTTTTTGACAGTACAGAATTATATAAATTTTGTTGCCTCCTTAATTTTTTATACAATTTCAAACATGAGAAAAAAGTACAAAAGGTGAAATTTGTCCGAAAATTTTGTTATAAACAAAACAGGAATTATTGCTGATAACTAGTTATGTATTACAGTAAAACCTGTAAACTTGACCACCTGTCTAAGTTAACCGATTTTCTTTCAGGTACAGAATTAGTCCTACATTATATTAATCAAGTTCTATAAGTTAACCACTTATTTAAGCTGACCTCTAAAGTAGTGCACAGCAAGCGGTCAACTTACTTACTTTAATTATTTTTTTCCATTTATTTTTGTGGGGTCATTATTTTAGTGATTTTGATTCATTATTTTATTGATTTTGATTTTTTATTTTAGTGATTATTTCAAACATTGAATACTCATCAAATTATTATTATTATTTTGAAATAACTGGAAAGTTTAATTCAATAAAAGTGTGATAAAAGTACTTCTCTTAATACAGTTTTTTTTTTTACTTTTTCGACTCACGGCACCCTTTGACCAACTAAAATTTTCTCGCTGCACCTTAGTTAATCTCTATTATATGAGGTAAGTGCGCAAAATCAGGCCACCCTAAGGTTCATAACCAAATATCATATTTCGCTCAATTGTTACTGAATCGGCACCAGATTTTAGCATACTCATCAGAAAAAATTAACAAAACCAATGAAAATTTTAGTTTCAATTGTGTTTTTCAGCAGTTTTAACAAAGCACGGCGATTGATTGGGTCTTATTAGAAACATGGGTCCAACATAACGATAACTCTGAGCAAGGATTATTTCACGTAGAGTTGAAGATTAAAAAACGCCAAAATGGAGGTACTATCAAGTTAAAGGATTAAAAAATCCTTTAATATCAATATAAAAAGTATTCACAACCACATATAACTTCACACATTAGCAAAAATTCCATGTTTACTTCAATGGAAAGGAGAAAGATCAATGAATTGTCACATTCGTGGCAATTGATAATATGTTATTGTATGTTTTTTCGTCAACGAAATTTGGCGTTTTTGTACGTATTTTGTTGTTTTTTCCGTATAAAATGAATTGAACACAAACCCTTAGCTCCTCCCCAAGGAAAATCTTGAAATGACGGACCTGCTTATTGGGCTACCCTCTACTTTTCTAGGTTCATCATAGAAAAACAAGCTGACGTGCGCATCATATATATGACTTCCTTTTACGCCAATTTAATGTTAATAGTAGTGCCTTGGAGTAAGCAAAGAAACACTTTAAATATCTTTGCCCCACGTTTGCTGCGAACTGAAGCAAAAAAAAAAAAAAAAAAAACGTTTTACACAAATTAATTTTCCTAATATTGAACATTTTAATGTGATTCAATGGTTAACTCTCTAAACATCGCCAATAGTGACCAAATTAAAACCAATTTTCAAAAAGAACCAAATTTTTTGTCGCCAAGTTGGCGAAAAACTTGGCGATACGTCAACAAGTGTTTGCCAAATTATAAAACCACTTGAGTTTGCATGGATATTAACAATGATTTCCCCACAAAAAGGTGTGAAAGACCCCCCTTAGGAACATCCGAATGCAACCAAAAGGGGAGGTGCACAACTAGACCCACTAGGAGTCTACGTACCAAATTTCGACTTTTTAGGACATTCCGTTTTTGAGTTATGCGAGATACATACGTACATACAGACGTCACGAGAAAACTCGTTGTAATTAATTCGAGGATCGTCAAAATGGATATTTCGAGTGTCTATACGTTCTTAGTCATATATACACGTGTGGTCGGGTTGAAAAAAAAACTCAACATATATTCGAGGGTGAGCAAAATGGAAATTAAGGCCTATTTTTTGGGTAAAAATTTTTTCGTGAATACAATACTTCCTTTACTTCGTAAAAGGAAGTAAAAATGACGTTACACAACGACATTTTCTTTTCTGAATTCGTCAACTGCATAAATTAGGCTTTTCGAAAAACTCATTTCATACCAGTAAACTACAATGAGCTACGTAGTAACAAAACCTACCGTAAAATAAGAGCAGATAGTTTTGACATCTCTCTTCTGCAATAAATTGCTACACTGTTGCCTGGTAATTAAGAACTGCTTGTTGAAAAGGCTTGATCATCAGTCAGGCATTTTAATGACGATCAAGTTGTGATATAGCGAATTTTTACCATGCTCTATCAAAAAATTGGGGGGATGATTTCTTTGATCTGCATGGCCTTATTTGGTACATCCACCTAACATGTACATGGATACCACGGACACTTCGGCACCCAGTTTGAGAAGCCGTGTCTTAATATATTCTTCAAGAAAAACTCCAATGCTTTGTAGGTGTTGTTTCTATATCAAGAGGGCGCTGTCTTAAATTATTGTATTTGCACAATTTTCAATATTTAAATATTTATCATACTTTAAAAAAAAGCAAAGTTTATTGATACATCGTTTTTTGAAGTGATTTAAAATGGATTCAAGAAGTTTGTTTCCAGATATTCATAAGTCACGCGATACAAAAATCTTCTTATCCGATACATAGTAAAAACGGTGTAATCATGAGTTTTAAGAACACAAGAAATCTTCGCAAAGAGCAAAAAGGTTACTCAACAAAAGAATCTAACAAAAACAAAATGTGGAAGAGAATCCCCCTCACCCGCGAGGATTTTATAAGATTCTTGGGCTGCACACGGGGGGCAGAGAGGAATGGTGTTTCCATTAGTTACAGGGACTCCAGGTGGCACAGGATGGATCGAATAAGAAACACTTGAAATGGTGGGGGGTTCGGATGAAAATGTTATTTGCAGGATATTCCAGGGGTTAGTCACATATAGAGTGATTTTATTCGAGACAAGATGGTAGCGATTAAATACCAATATCAGTATTTTGAATCCAAACGTCCCTCTTTTGCCTTTCCTAATCACATACCTTCAAAACTTAGATGACGCAGGAGCATTAGATACAAAAGTTTAAATTATACGGAGAATGTAGCGGTGAAAGTTGCAATGTTCCAAGAAAGACAATTCTGTCAGATTTATCAAAGAGAAGAATGAAATAGCTATCAAGTTCTATAAAAATTTTGAATTATCATTCTTGTTCAACAGTTTCAAATCCGGACAGCTTTCTCAGCACCCCTGGCCCCAACCCCTTCCCGAGATTGATGGCACTCTTAAAAATACTAAGCCCCCCCCCCCCCACACACAAAGCAAAACAGACGCCTTAAAACATCCCTCGGAAAAATTTAAATACCACTGTGGAGCGCCATGCCCCCCCCCCCCCCCCCCCCCCCCGGGCTTTCTCGTTCTCTAAACGCTAGTGGCACTTCGAAGTTCCGTTTTGCACAACTCATTTGATTGCTAGATCGTACGAGTAGATTTTGGGAGCTGGCATGATTTTTTTTTATTTGAAAATTTTGGTTTATCAACTCTTTTGCGTCAAGTCAGTTCTCTAATTTTCTAAACGCTGCAGGACAAAAGAAATAAGTAGATGGAAGGAAACATAAAAAGAATTCCTAACACAGAGCAAACAAAAACGGCAATATATGAATCCATTAGTTGAGCATTTGTCAAATCTAAAGTATTTTTTGTAGAGTTCATACACAAAAAAATGTAAAAAGTAATTAAGTTTTAATAAACTACATCATTCGTACATAATTGAACTACAAATGTATATCTAAATTGTTATAAAATTACATACACTTCTCAATGAAAAAAAAAAGGTAAAAGAAATTGGAAACTCAAGACAAAATGATTTTTTCACAAAAATTAATTTTCCAATTTTAATTATCGCCAGTGTAACGGCATAGCAATAAATTTAATTACTCCCAGCTTTTAATCCGAACAACTATCTAAAATTCTTTAAAACGTCAACGTTTTGATAACGGCACAGATAATAAGCGGATTTCAGATTATCTTGCTTCATATGCAATAATTAAAACAGGTTTGAAAAAAAAAAGTAATAATATATTGAATCCAAATTTCTCAATTTGATAGCAGAGTGCCCGCAGAGCTGGAGGAGGTTCTTGAAAGCGAAATACGCAGAGGCTCTATTGTAATAGCTACAATTATCTTTATTTTTTTTTTTAATCCATATTCATCACAAAATGCTGTCGCATAAACTTTTGCATTCATAGCATTTCATTAGAAAAACTGCATCCGGCGTATTCTTTTTGCTGTGTAGCTTTAAAATCGCTGTTTCCAGTAGGAACTTCACAAAAAGCACACCAGAAGGAAGCTTCGGCGAAAATATACCATGAATATACAGACACACCTAGTCTACAAGTTCGGCGTTGCTTTTTTCTTCCTGTAATTAACTGTTGGCTAAGAATTTGGGGAACAGATTTGAAAAGAAAAAGAATCCCCGAAAGAACAAATAGCTGTCTGGATAAATTCCTGTGTGGAAACAATAATGCGGGACAATGACTTCCGCGATAGCCATTCTGGCACTTGGAGCAGAGCGAAAAAAAGAATCGATTAATAGCTTTCGGGAGTACAGAAAATTAAAAAAAAAAAAAAAAAAAAGACAGGGGGGGGGGGTACGTGCAAACAAATCTTATGGTCTCGAGACGGGTTGGCGGGGGAAAAAAAGCAAAACAGAACACGCCTACACAACTTTTCCCAAGAAAATGAGGAAGTTAGCCGAATGAAAATGACAACTCAACCCGAGCAAAACAAATATACCCTCCATTAAAGCCATTGATCAACCTTCCTTCAAACAACGCTCAATATCTTGGTGGGCGGTCCCCGATTTCGGCGGCATCCTTTGATGAGGGGGAGCGAAGCTACCTAAAAGCAAATAATAAATAAAGAAGAAAATATATAAAAAAGTGATGATGTGAGAAAAATATCGATACCCACTGACGGATCCCTCAAACTTACTTTTCGCCTAAAAAAACCACACATCCAACTGGAGCTGCATGCGTCGCTTCAAATTAGATAGAGAATCCTCGTGAGCGAACTTTTCAATGGGGTGAGAGCAACATAAAAGAAAAAAGAAGTGCAAAGCCAGGAAAGATACATATATATCTGCAGTTGTTTCTTGATACCCCCCTTTTCTTTTGCTTTAACTTCCATTATTCCGTGCCGCTAGTATGTACTGTGAGAAAAAGGGAGAGTTCTCGCCGTCTTGCTTTCGCTATTACGATAAAATTGTTTGTTAGCTGCTGCTTTCGAGTTTTAGCAATGGCTATGATAGAGGTGTCGCAGAAACTAAAGCCATGATTTTTTTCTCTTTGTTCTTTAGGTATAGAAAAGATGCATAAGGCAAAATTATCTGTTCACCGTTGTCTCCAGAAAATATTTTTAGAATTTTTTCTTCTTCCATAAAAATCATCCTTGCACTAACGGAGTCAGAATTGTTTTCTGGAGAGGGAAGGGCAGTGTTGGTTATAACGGTACTTACATGCATATACATTGCAGCATCGGTGTTTTCTAGGAATTTTACAAGGGAGTAGTGAAGGCACTATCTAGACTCATTGTTAAAGAATTAATAAAAATTTTTGAGAAATTTTTTACAATTGGGTTTGAACTGGGTCTACCATATTAAGTTGGTTTCTTTCAAAGGATATGCTCCCTTCTGTCAAACACCGCTTCTTTAATATGTGTGTGGAAATACGTGTCGGAAAATTGGACGGCTCCATTGATTGGAATTTCGAATAATCGGTGTGCTCAACTGCATTTTTGCATTTGTAAAAGCACACACAGTTTACCTGTGTAGATTGGATTAATACGAGTAAAAACTGTGTAACTTGTTTTCCAAAGTCGATAAACACATCTTATTATTTTCAACTCACCGCTCGATAAAGGTTCTTACTTTTCCATATGCTACTAACTACTGTTTTTAGGACAACCGATGCCTACAGAACATTACGCAAAAATAGTAAACATCAACCTGTTGCTTCTTTCAACTACATGACTGCCCCATTAAAATAACGTAACATTCGAATATTCATAATTTAGCATTCTACTCCGAAAGGTCACGTGGCATGTTATAAACTTAGTCTTTCTTCCATTAGCTGATTAACCAAGTACGAGTTGAAAGCTTTGCAGAGCTCTTATTCTAGAATATAAATCGAAAGCCCACAGCAGCATTCAAAACACACCACTTCATTGATCCGTTGCCTCTCCCGCCCCTTAAAAATAACAAACCCTCCTCTCGAGTGTCCTCGTGGATGCTCGAGAAAGGCCTACTTGTGACTAAATCGCACCGATAGCTGCGGGGCTGCTTTCGAATCAAGAAGCTGGGTACCCAACCAAATCGAAATGAAAAAAAAAAAAAGTTGAATACCTATAGTTGTGGAGATACTTAGAAACATTTCGTAACACTGAAGAGCTATAGTTGAAGGGGCAAAAATAAAGGTGAAATAACCCCAGGCAGTGTTCAAGTCAGGATATTTCAGAAAAATCCTGACCCATCTATCGAGTCCTATTGAAAATCGGAAAATGGTAGAGGAAATAGGGATGGAAGAGAAACTCGTGATTTTGTCGGATTTGTTTTCTTGGGCCAATTTATCCACATGAAAATGGTCTACGGCAACGTTTCTCAACCGTTTATAGACCAAGAACCAGTAAAATTTTCAAAAAACTTTAGTAGACCACTATTTAAAAAAAAAAAAATTTTTATGTTTTTTATTAGCTAAAAATAAGTTTTTGAAAATGTAATGAAAGAGTTAATTAGTAGCGTTTTTACAATCATTTACATAGAATCATCGCTTAATTTGCATGGGAGCTCACGAGTGCTGAGGGCTCCCGCATTTCCACCCCCCCCCCCCCCTCCCGTTATAAATTAAGAACTGCTTACAATCCTAATATGTAAAGGTGAGCAAATATTGCACTTATTACTCATTATATATGTTAGCGCGGAAGTCCGAAATCTGGTAAATGTTGATATTAGCCGGTGAATATCAACATTCACACAACAAATGCATCGGCGAAAACCGAATGTTTCTGGTTAATCACCGGTGAAAGTCGACATTCTCCAATTTCGGTCTTGGTAACATATGAGGCAGTGAGAAGCAAAGGGATATCGAAGTGCCAAAATTAAAATTTTTGAGACAGCCAGTACAAATGGTAGGCGCAAGAGACAGTACTAGTAGCCCTGGTAGTTGCTGCTATACAGCATGATTTAGAAATACTTTTCAATGAAAGCCTACCTAGGACAAGAACTTTAACGCGTTTTACTAAAAACTTGAAAATGTCCACTTCTATCCTTTTGCTTCTTATTGCAATATAAACCTTGGGGGGAGGGTGGGGGAATCTCAGAATATTCTAAAAAAATAACTCCAAAAATATTCTACTGGGGGGGGGGGGGGGGACATGACAAGTGAGCTTGGTCTAGTGTTGCCTACCTTCAAAAACAAAATTGCGGATAATTAAATATTGTGTATGATTTACTTTAAACATAGCGTCTATTTTTTTTTTTTTTTTATTAGTCGCAAATAATAAGATATTATACTCTGCTAAGTCATTTGAAGTAAACCGACTGTGTGCCTATTATTGAATTTAACAAATAATTGTCCTCCCTGAGAAGGGGAGGGGTATATTAACATTTTCCTCTTCCTCTTTTTTTCTCTTTGCCTCCCAAATGTAGTAATCGAATTTCAGCATAAATTAAGCTTTATTAGACAGGCAGAAGCCAGCACCATTGTTTTTTTAATTCAACGATTATAAAGTTAAATGACACATGAACAGTTAAAAACCAGTTTAAAATAAGTTTTCAAAGACATTTTCTGTATAATTCGCTACTACGAAAAGGGAGGGAGGAAAATATTTGTTAGATTTCTCCATTCTTTTTATTTGAAAAGGTAAAACATTATCCTTTTATGGGCTCCAAAACGCAAAAAATATTCAAATGCTCGAACATAAATTCAGTAAACAAATACAATAAAAAAAGTAATTATTATTGTCCTACATTTTTATAACATTTCGAATATGTTACAAACTGAAGATAATTCACCAAAGGCAATTAATGATATTACGGGGAAAAGCCATTAATGTTACTCCACTTAGTCATTACGACGTACGAAATTAGTAACGGCACTTTTCACATAATGGAAATTGTCACAAGTCGGCATTAACTAGCTTAATATGATATAAAAATACCCGTTGATAAAATATGTCTTCTCTCTTACACTAATGACTGGTTTCATAGCATTCATTTCGGCAGTAATAGGGAGGAACGATGTAGCGATGTTTAAATTACCATGAAGAAATAATAAAAAACCATAATCGGAGATTCCCTAATAATCTGGTGCAGAGAATTACAGCACGTGAACGACTTAACAACTGTTGTTCAAGGCAAAAAAAAAAAAGTACAGTATACTGATGGAAAAGTTTGATGTTGCACAAAACATTCTTAAAAGTAGAAACTACAATTTAAAAATATAGTTCAAATTGTATGAGGTACCGTAAACTGAGGCTACTTGAGCCTCCAGGGGCTACTTGAACCCATGAGAAAAAAATGTTTGAAGTCCGTCTTGGTCCAATAACACTCAATCTATAAGACTTATAAAACTTTCTCCATGACAGGTAGCAGTACGAGGTAGAGGCTAGAGCATGAAACAAAGTTTCTGCTATTCCCACCTTTTTCTGATTGAGGTTATGATTGCAAGTTGTTTAAACAGTTGTTTTTTGTGTCTGCTAACTTTCACATGTAAGTTCATGGAAACATCTGATATCATCGATGGCAACGTTTACATTCTATTCCTTAATAAAATAACAGTGTTTTAAGTTTATAGCTATATAATTAACACATAAGTTAGTAAAAGTGCACTGGTTGCCTTAAAAAGGGGCTACTAGAACCCAGCGTTCAAACAGCCCCAAACCAAATTTTAACACTAAATTATGTTAAGTAAGGTTTGTAATCTTCTTCTTTACTAATAATAAAACTGAAAGTCTCTCTGTCTGGATGGTCGGAGGACGTCTGGATATCTGTAGGATGTCTGGATCTCTTTGACGTGCATAGCGCCTAGACCGTTCGGCCGATTTTCATGAAATTTGGCACAAAGTTAGTTTGTAGCATGGTGGTGTGCACCTAGAAGCGATTTTTCGAAAATTCGATGTGATTCTTTTTCTAGTCCAATTTTAAGAACAAAATTATAATAAGATGGACGAGTAAATTACGAAATTATCATAACGTAGAACCGTAACATGGGCACAAGTCCAATTGGCGAGATACGAAATTATCATAACGTGGAACTGTAACATGGGTACAATTGGCGGGAAAATTCACCATACATTATTTGTAAATATACAGGCGAACCACAAGACCTTTTAATTTTTCTATTATGGGCAAAGCCGTGCGGGTACCACTAATTTAAAATAAACAGGTTAGTTACTATTTATACCAGATTTTTTTTTTTTTCTTTTTTCCAGATCTGGGGATAAAAAAGGTCCGAAAGTAAAAGAGAACCCCTTGAAGTGGGAAATAATGCGGATTATTCAGAGGAAAAATTACAATTGTGTCCAGCTTCAACTAATTCCGGAGAAATGTCTTAGAGAGTGGCATCAGCCCATTTCCCACTTAAGTATATCAACTCTAAAAAGGAAATTAAAAAGATCGTTCACAAAACAAGCATGGGCATTAGGATGGGTCGAAAAACACTTTTTTATTTTAATCAATTTTTAATAACGCGGAAAACTTGCGCATTAGCATCCTGATAACGGGAAAATAATTTAAAAAATTATAAAAGAAACTTTGAAATCGCGCAAGAACCCTAAAGTTGAGAGAAAATTGAAACAATCGGCATGCTTTAACGACGTATATTTTTTTCAAAAAATAATTGACTCCATTTCTAATAGTATAAAAAATACACTTTGTAGTTACCGAAATGTGTAGAAAAAACTTGGGGGTACATTGACGATCATTTCAATTCGCGCAGAAAGCTTAAAATAGCATTTTTTAAGTAAAAGTTTTGTTATTTAAAAAATTCTTAAGCTGACACAAAGCTGTATAAATATACTACTAAACATCCATTTTAATGTTTTACATACATTTTTTCTTATGCTGAGATGACTCAGC